>NC_091727.1:91663257-91966287 GCF_042477335.2 Ovis canadensis
AAAAAGATCATACACCATGACCAAGTGGGCTTTATCCCAGGGATGCAAGGATTCTTCAATATCCACAAATCAATCAATGTAATTCACGACATTAACAAATTGAAAAAAAAAAACCATATGATTATCTCAATAGATGCAGAGAAGGCCTTTGACAAAATTCAACATCCATTTATGATAAAAACTCTCCAGAAAGCAGGAATAGAAGGAACATACCTCAACATAATAAAAGCTATCTATGACAAACCCACAGCAAACATTATCCTCAATGGTGAAAAATTGAAAGCATTTCCCCTAAAGTCAGGAACAAGACAAGGGTGTCCACTTTCACCGCTACTATTCAACATAGTTCTGGAAGTTTTGGCCACAGCAATCAGAGCAGAAAAAGAAATAAAAGGAATCCAAATTGGAAAAGAAGAAGTAAAACTCTCACTGTTTGCAGATGACATGATCCTCTACATGGAAAACCCTAAAGACTCCACCAGAAAATTACTAGAGCTCATCAATGAATATAGTAAAGTTTCAGGATATAAAATCAACACACAGAAATCCCTTGCATTCCTATACACGAATAATGAGAAAGTAGAAAAAGAAATTAAGGAAACAATTCCATTCACCATTGCAATGAAAAGAATAAAATACTTAGGAATATATCTACCTAAAGAAACTAAAGACCTATATATAGAAAATTATAAAACACTGATGAAAGAAATCAAGGAGGACACTAATAGATGGAGAAATATACCATGTTCATGGATTGGAAGAATCAATATAGTGAAAATGAGTATACTACCCAAAGCAATTTACAAATTCAATGCAATCCCTATCAAGCTACCAGGCACATTTTTCACAGAACTAGAACAAATAATTTCAAGATTTGTATGGAAATACAAAAAACCTCGAATAGCCAAAGCAATCTTGAGAAAGAAGAATGGAACTGGAGGAATCAACTTGCCTGACTTCAGGCTCTACTACAAAGCCACAGTCATCAAGACAGTATGGTACTGGCACAAAGACAGACATATAGATCAATGGAACAAAATAGAAAGCCCAGAGATAAATCCACACACATATGGACACCTTATCTTTGACAAAGGAGGCAAGAATATACAATGGAGTAAAGACAATCTCTTTAACAAGTGGTGCTGGGAAAACTGGTCAACCACTTGTAAAAGAATGAAACTAGATCACTTTCTAACACCGCACACAAAAATAAACTCAAAATGGATTAAAGATCTAAATGTAAGATCAGAAACTATAAAACTCCTAGAGGAGAACATAGGCAAAACACTCTCAGACATAAATCACAGCAGGATCCTCTATGATCCACCTCCCAGAATACTGGAAATAAAAGCAAAAATAAACAAATGGGATCTAATTAAAATTAAAAGCTTCTGCACAACCAAGGAAAATATAAGCAAGGTGAAAAGACAGCCTTCTGAATGGGAGAAAATAATAGCAAATGAAGCAACTGACAAACAACTAATCTCAAAAATATACAAGCAACTTATGCAGCTCAATTCCAAAAAAATAAACGACCCAATCAAAAAATGGGCCAAAGAACTAAACAGAAATTTCTCCAAAGAAGACATACGGATGGCTAACAAACACATGAACAGATGCTCAACATCACTCATTATTAGAGAAATGCAAATCAAAACCACAATGAGGTACCACTTCACACCAGTCAGAATGGCTGCGATCCAAAAATCTGCAAGCAATAAATGCTGGAGAGGGTGTGGAGAAAAGGGAACCCTCCTACACTGTTGGTGGGAATGCAAACTAGTACAGCCACTATGGAGAACAGTGTGGAGATTCCTTAAAAAATTGCAAATAGAACTACCTTATGACCCAGCAATCCCACTTCTGGGCATACACACCCAGGAAACCAGAATTGAAAGAGACACATGTACCCCAATGTTCATCGCAGCACTGTTTATAATAGCCAGGACATTGAAACAACCTAGATGTCCATCCGCAGATGAATGGATAAGAAAGCTGTGGTACATATACACAATGGAGTATTACTCAGCCGTTAAAAAGAATTCATTTGAATCAGTTCTGATGAGATGGATGAAACTGGAGCCGATTATACAGAGTGAAGTAAGCCAGAAAGAAAAACACCAATACAGTATACTAACACATATATATGGAATTTAGGAAGATGGCAATGACGACCCTGTATGCAAGACAGGGAAAGAGACACAGATGTGTATAACGGACTTTTGGACTCAGAGGGAGAGGGAGAGGGTGGGATGATTTGGGAGAATGACATTCTAACATGTATACTATTATGTGAATTGAATCGCCAGTCTATGTCTGACGCAGGATGCAGCATGCTTGGGGCTGGTGCAGGGGGATGACCCAGCGAGATGTTTTGGGGAGGGAGGTGGGAGGGGGGTTCATGTTTGGGAATGCATGTAAGAATTAAAGATTTTAAAATTAAAAAACAATAATAATAATTTTAAAAAAATAAAACATAGTTGTAAAAGTTAAAAAAAAAAAAATAAGCTTGGGGATGACCCAGAGAGTTGTTGTGGGGAGGGAGGTGGGAGGGGGGGTCATGTGTGGGAATGCATGTAAGAATTAAAGATTTTAAAATTTAAAAAAATGAAAAATAAAAAAATATAAAAATAAAAATAAAGAAGAAAAAATAAAAAATATTCCACATATAAACCATATCACATGGTATCTATCCTTCTCTAACTTACTTCACTCAGTGTGATAAGGTGCTTACTTGCAGTCTGCGTCAAGGTTAGTACAGAAAAAAAAAATAATAATAATAATCAGGAATGCATTTCTGGTAGTAGGGCAAGTTGAGTTTCCCTGCTCAATGAGAGTTGAAGTTTTCCCAACAGTATTAGTGGAGGAGACATTTTAGACTTTCTTTGCTCTGATGTGTAATCTTATGGAGACTCTATATTGACCTTGGGGCAAAAGACTGAGGATTCACCAAGTGTGGGGTTCTCTAAAGCTCGTCAGATTAGATAAAACATCCAATGTCTTGTTAATTAGATTTTTCCACCTTTTGTGCTTGTTCTTAAGCTCCTTAAGACCCTCAAGGGCCGCCCACAGGCAGAGGATAGTCTAGAGATGAAGTGTCTAGAGGACTCTGAAGGGCTCAAATGAGATGGAAAGTGTTTGGCAGAGGTTCATAGAGAGATGGAGGAGGCAGGTGTGTTAAAGGGGGATATATAAGTCAAAGGATAAAGGGAACTGAAGGGAAGTTAGAACATCATGGGAAGAAGGAAGGAGGAGGAGGAGCATGGAGATGGGAATGGGTAGGTATTTGGTGAGTTAGTAGGGGGATAGCCCATTTTTCTGAGGCCAACAAAATTCTAAATTATCTTTAGTAAAAATTTCTTCCAGTTTTTAAAGAGCTTGAACTGAATTAAAGTCAAAATGGCAGAGCAGAGAAAGAAGAGGGAGTGAACAAAATAGAGTAAGGTTTACTTACAGGATTTGAGCCATGAGGTAGATGGGCCTCCACAGTTCAATTCAGTGGCTCAGTCATGTACAACTCTTTGCATCCCCATGGACTGCAGCATGACAAGCTTCCCTGTCCATCATCAATTCTCAGAGCATGTTCAAACTCATGTCTCTCAAGTCGGTGATTCAATCCAATAATCTCACCTCTGTTGTCCCCTCCTCCTCAGGCTTCAATCTTTCCCAGCATCAGGGAATCTTCCAGTGAGTCAGTTCTTCACATCTAGTGGTCAAAGTATTGAGCTTCAGCCTCAGCATCAGTCCTTCCAATGAATATTCAGGACTGATTTCCTTTAGGATTGATTAGTTTGATCTCCTTGCAGTCCAAGGGACTCTCAAGAGTCTTCTCCAACACCACAGTTCAAAAGCATCAGTTCTTTGGCACTCAGCTTTCTTTGTAATCCAACTCTCACATCCATAGAGGACTATGGGAAAAACCTTAGCTTTGACTAGATGGACCTTTGTCAGCAAAGTAACGTCTCTGCTTTTTAATATGCTGTCTAGGTTGGTTATAGTTTTTCTTCCCAGGAGCAAGCATCTTTTAATTCATAGCTGCAGTCAACATCTTGAGTGATTTCAGAGCCTGAGAAAATAAAATCTGTCACTATTTCCATTATTTTCACATCTATTTGCCATGAACTGATGGGACCAGATGCCATGATCTCATTTTTCTGAATGTTGAGTTTTAAGCCAACTTTTTCACTCTCCTCTTTCACTTTCATCAAGAGGCTCTGTAGTTCTCTTTCCCTTTCTGCCATAATGGTGGTGTCATTTGAGGTTATTGATATTTCTCCTGGCAATCTTGATTCCAGTTTGTGCTTCATCCAGTCTAGCATTCCCCATGATGTACTCTGAATAGAAGTTAAGCAGGGTGACAATATATAGCCTTGACGTACTCCTTTCCCGATTTGGAACCAGTCCATTGTTCCATGTCTTGTTCTAACTGTTGCTTCTTTACCTGCATGAGCATTTCTCAGGAGGCAAGTAAGGTGGTCTGATATTGCATCTCTTTAAGAATTTTTCAGTTTTTTTTTGCGATCCACACTGTCAAAGGCTTTGATATATTCAATAAAGCAGAAGTAGATGTATTTCTGGAACTTTCTTGCTTTTTCTCTGATCCAGCGGATGTTGACAATTTGATCTCTAATTCCTCTGCCTTTTCAAAATCCAGTTTGAACATCTGGATATTCGTGGTTCAGGTACAGAAGCTTCACTTGGAGGTATCCCCCACGGGTAATGCAATTGGAGATTCATTCCCGATTGATTTAAACTCCAAGAGGATAATAGGAAGACAATTAAAGGAGGAGGCTTGGCCCTGGCAATCTGCTGATTGCCAGCTGCCAGAGAGTTAAAAAGCCTCTGATAGGACCATAACTCCTGCGGCTGAGGCAGTCTGTGTCCCTGCAAACTTGGTGCCACAAGGTTCCCTGCGACTCAAGTAACTGACACCTTCACGCTCAATCCACACTTGGGCAGAGCTTTCACAGGCAAAAAAAAAAAAAAAAAGTCTTGTGTCTTTGCACCCAGGGTCACTTTTGTCTTGTTCAACTCTTTGAGAGCCTGTGGACCGTGGCCTGCCAGGTTTATCTGTCAAGAGGTTTCTCCAGGCAAGAATACTGGAGTGTATCGGCCAATACTGGATGACATACCCTTCTAGAGCACTAAATTTCCTGCCGCCCTACCTACCATTTCCCCTGAGTACCTGGTGGTGCCAGAACCCCTGCGACCTAAGCAGTTGCACCACCTCCAAACCTGGCCCTCACTGGGCAGACCCAAGTTCTCCAGGGCAGCCTCAGGAGCAAACCCCAGTGGACAACCCACATGTAGAGGTGGAGATAAAACCACAATTGCAAGCCAGGGGCAGTGTGGCTAAGGAAGAGGACCCAAAACCTTCCCACCGGCTGTATAAGCTGCAGATTAAATCAACAAGATCAACCAGACAGACTCTGTGTCTACGGAATATATAAAAGGACACAGAGCTCCTACAAAAGCAAACACACTAGTTCTGACAGCTGTGGAACACACAGGAATAGGACCAGATTAGAGTGTGAGCTGCCCCCACAGCAAAACCAGAGTCCAGTGCAATGTTGGAGGGCATCCTAGGGAGTTAAGGTGGACTGTGACTCCCAGCGAGGGAAAGGACACTGACAGCAGAGACTCAAGTAAAATATGTATTATTCATATATTTTGACTTGTTCTGTAGTTTCCTTTGGATCTATTTTTCTTTTTATTCATTCTTTTTTTCTCCCTTCCACACTATGTTGTAGTTGTCAATTTTATTAGCACTATGAAAACTATTTAAGCTTTTGAGGGTTTTTTTTTCCCCGAATCACATTTTTTATTTATGTTATAAAATTTTGCCTCTACTTTGGCCTTTTGCGGTTCTCTATAGATTTCTTTTTTTTCTCTTTTCTAAACTTCAATTTTTAATTTTTTTAACTTATTAGTTTTTCTAAGCTGATTTCTTTGTTTGTTTTTCCTACTCTTGCTTTCCCCTTGTACTCAATCTTACAGTTCAGTTCAGTTCAGTCGCTCAGTCGTGTCTGACTCTTTGCTCCCCCATGAATTGCAGCACGCCAGGCCTCCCTGTCTATCACCAACTCAAGGAGCTCACTCAAACTCATGTCCAAATCGGTGATGCCATCCAGCCATCTCATCCTCTGTTGTCCCCTTCTCCTCCTGCCCCCAATACCTCCCAGTATCAAAGTCTTTTCCAACAAGGCAACTCTTCACATGAGGTGGCCAAAGTATTGGAATTTCAGCTTTAGCATCGGTCCTTCCAAAGAACAACCAGGACTGATCTTCTTTAGAATGGACTGGTTGGATCTCCTTTGAGTTCAATGGACTCTCAAGAGTCTTCTCCAACACCACAGTTCAAAACCATCAATTCTTCTGTGCTCAGCTTTCTTCACAGTCCAACTCTCACATCCATATATGACCACAGGAAAAACCATAGCCTTGACTAGACGGACCTTTGTTGGCAAAGTGATGTCTCTGCTTTTAAAGACACTATCTAGGTTGGTCATAACTTTCCTTCCAAGGAGTAAGTGTCTTTTAATTTCATGGCTGAAGTCACCATCTGCAGTGATTTTGGAGCCAAAAAAAAAAAAGAAAGAAAAAGAATTCTGACACTGTTTCCACTCTTTCCCCATCTATTCCCCATGAAATAATGAGACCAGATGCCATGATCTTCGTTTTCTGAATGTTGAGCTTTAAGCCAACTTTTTCACTCTCTTCTTTCAATTTCATCAAGAGGCTTTTTAGTTCCTCTTCACTTTCTGCCATGAGGGTGGTGTCATCTGCATGTCTGAGGTTATTGATATTTCTCTTGGCAATCTTGATTCCAGCTTGTGTTTCTTCCAGTCCAGCGTTTCTCAAGATGTACTCTGCATAGAAGTTAAATAAGCAGGGTTACAATATACAGCCTTGATGTACTCCTTTTCCTATTTGGAACCATTCTGTTGTTCCATGTCAAGTTCTAACTGTTGCTTCCTGACCTGCATACAGATTTTTCAAGAGGCAGGTCAGTTGGTCTGGTATTCCCATCTCTTTCAGAATTTTCCACAGTTTATTGTGATCCACACAGTCAAAGGCTTTGGTATAGTCAGTAAAGCAGAAATAGATGTTTTTCTGGAACACTCTTGCTTTTTCCATGATCCAGTGGATATTGGAAATTTATCTCTGGTTGCTCTGCCTTTTCTGAAACCAGCTTGAACTTCTGGAAGTTCGTGGTTCAGGTATTACTGAAGCCTGGCTTGGAGAACTTTGAGCATTACTTTACTAGCGTGTGAGATGAGTGCAATTGTGTGGTAGATTGAGCATTCTTTGGCATTGCCTTTCCTTTTAAAATATATAAATCTTTATCTACCAGTATTTAACTTTTTATTTCTATTCTTTCCTTTCTTCCTTTCCTTTCTTTTTCTCACGATATTTGTTAGTTTTGTTTTCATTTCTTTTTTCCCCAGTTGGCAGCTTATTTTAGTTCTGTTTTCCAGTTTGTGCTTTAGTTAGTTTTGTTCTTAACTATTGGATACCATTTTGGTTTCCTTTGTTCACCAGGTCAAAATATTGTACTTTATTTTCATTAGACTGTTTTGATTTTGCTTAAGGGAGTATATGTATGTGCATATATTCCATTATTTTAATTATAATTTGTCTGAATTTGTAATTGTCATTTGTATGGTGTTCATCTTTGGTTTCTCATTTTAGGGTATTTTTTTAATCCCATTTAATGCCAGAGCAAACCACCTGTGGAATCTCCTTCCAGGACAAAGATCAAGCCCTGAGCCTGTGGAGTGGGAGCACTGACCCCAAGACCCTAGACTATCAGAGAATTCCTAACCATAGGGAGCGAGAGTTCCCACAAAGGCAACCACTTGTATACAAGACCCAGTATCATGCAACTACCAGTAGCACACTGTGCAGGATGCCTCATCCAAACAACAAACAGGACAAAAATACAAACCTAATCATCAGCAGATAGGACTATCACCTCACTCAGCCTTGCCCATCAAAGGGAGAGGAAAAAAAAAAAAAAGCTAACCTCCTCCCACCTGAATGTAAGCATAAGTCACACCATACATGAAGCTTACTCAAATCTCTTGACCAAACTGATGAGGGCAGAAACCAAAAGAGAGAAATAATTCAACCTTGAAAGCTGGGGAAAGAAGACCTCAAACACAATAAGTTAAAAAAAATAATGAAAAGGCAGGGAAAAGTTGCACAAATGAAAGAATAAACTAAAAATGCACAAGTCCAAATAAGTGAATAGGAAATAGGTAAACTACCTAAAAAGACTTCAGAATAATTATAGTGAAGATGATCCAAAACCTTGACAGTAAAATGGAGAAAATGGAAGAATTAATTAACCAAGACCTAGAAGGATTAAAGAATCATACAAACAACACAATTACTGAAATTAAAAATACTCTAGAAGGAATCAATAGAAGAATATCTAAACCAGAAGAATGGATCATTGAACTGGAAGATAAAATGGTGAAAATAACTGCCAAAGAGCAGAATAAATTCAAAAAAGAATGAAAAGAACTGAGATAATCTCAGAGACCTCTGAAACAATATTAAATGCACCAACATTCAAATTATAGTGTTTACAGAAGAATAAAAGGAAAAGAATGGGTACAAAAAAATTTTTGAAGAAATTATAGTTGAAAATTTCTCCAACATGGAAAAGGAAATAATCAATCAAATTCAAGAGGTGCAAAGAGTCCCATACAGGATAAACCTAAGGAGAAACATGCCAAGACACATACTAATCAAACTAACAAAGACTAAACACAAAGATAGAATATTAAAAGCAGCAAGGAAAAGCAACAAGTAACATACAAGAGGAACCCCGTATGTTTAGAAGCTGATCTTTCAGCAGAAACTCTGCAGGACAGAAAGGAATGTCAGGATATATTTATTTAAAGTCCTGAAAGGGAAAAATCTACAACCAAGATTACTCTACCCTGCAAGGATCTTATTCAAAATTAGTGGTGAAATAAAAAGCTTTACAGACAAGCAAAAGTTAAGAGAACTCAGTACCACCAAACCAGCTTACAAGAAATGTCAAAGGGCCTGATATATTCAGAAAACACAGGAGAATAAAAATATCTACAAAAACAAACCCTAAACAATTAAGAAAATAACAAAATGACAATTATATATCAATAATTACTTTAAATGTTCCAACCAAAAGACACAGACTGGCTAAATAGATACAAAAAAAAAAATCCCACCATATATATGCTGTCTACAAGAAGCCCATTTCAGACCTAAAGACAGTATAGATTGAAAGTGAAAAGATGAAAAAATATATTCTATGAAAAGGGGAAGCAAAAGAAACCTGGAGTAGCCATCGCATATCAGAAAAAAATAGACCTTAAAATAAAGAAGATTCTAAGAGATAAGGAAGGACACTACATAATGATCAAGGGATCAATCCAAGAGGAAGACATAACAATTTTAAATATCTATTCATCCAACATAGGAGCACCTCAATACAGAAGAAAAGAATAACAGACATAAAAGGAGAAATTGACAGTAACGCAATAATAGTAGGGGACGTTAACATCCTAATTACACCAATGGACCGATCTTCAAAAGAGAAAATTCATAAGGAAACACAAATCTTAAATAATACATTAGATGAGATGGATCTCATTGATATCTTCAGGATGTTCCATCCAAATGCAGTAGGATACACCTTATTCTCAAGTGCACATGGAACAATCTCCAGGATAGATCACATCTTGGGTCGCAAATCAAACCTCAGTAAATTTAAGAAAATGGAAATCACATCAAGCATCTTTTCTGACCACAACACTCTGTGACTAGACATCAATTACAAGAAAAAAAAACTGTAAAAAAACACAAATTCATGGAGATTAAGTAATATGTTTCTAAATAATGAACAGGTTACTGAAGAAATCAAAAGGTATTTTCAAAAAATTCCTAGAAACAAATGACACTGAAAGCATGACAACTCAAAACCTATGGGATGCAGCAAAAGCACTTCTAAGAGGGAAGTTTATAGCAGTGCAATCTTACCTCAAGAAACAAGAAAAACATCAAATAGATAGCTAACCTTTATAACTAAAATGACTGGAAAAAGAAGAACCAAAGGTCCCCAAAATTGGCATAAGGAAAGAAACCATAAGTATAAGAGAAGAAATAAATAAAAAAGAAATAAAAGAAACAATAGAAAAGATTAAGAAAACTAAAAGCTTTTTATTTGAGAAGGTAAAATTCACAAACATTAAAATAAAATAAAAAATATATATATAAATGAAAAAGGAAGATTACAACAGACATTGCAGAAATACAAAGGATTATAAGAGACTATTATGAGTAACTATATGGCAATAAAATGAATAACCTGTGAGAAATGGACAGATTCTTAGAAAAGTTCAATCATCAGAGACTGAATGAGGAAGAAATAGCAATTATGAACAACCCAGTTACAAGCACTTAATTGAAACTGTGATTAAAAAAAAAAAAATCTCCCAAAAAACAAGCCCAAGACCAGATGGCTTCACGGGTTAATTCTATCAAACATTTAGAGATGAGCTAATCCTGTCCTTCTAAAACACTTTCAAAATATTGCAGAAGAAGGAACACTTCCAAACTCATTTAATGAGGCCACCATCACTCTGATACCGAAACCCAACAGATAAGCAAACAACTCAACCAAAAGTGGGCAAAAGACCTAAAGAGACATTTCTCCAAAGAATACATACAGATGGCTAACAAAGGTGAAAAGATGCTCAACATTGCTCATTATCAGAGAAATGCAAATCAAAACTGCAATGTGATATCAACTCACACCAGCCAGAATGGCCATCATCAAAAAGTCTACAAACAATAAATATTGGAGAGGGTGTGGAGAAAAGGGAACCCTTTTGCACCGTTGGTGGGGATGTAAATTGATACAGCCACTATGGAAGATGGTTTTATGTAGATTCCTTAAAAAATTAGGAATAAAAGTACCATATGACCCAGCAATCCCACTATTAGGCATACACCCTGAGGAAACCAAAATTGGAAAATACACATGTATCCCAATGTTTATTGTAGTATTATTTATAATAGCTAGAACATGGAACCTACCTATATGTGCATCAACATACGAATGGATAAAGAAGTTTTGGTACATATACAAAATGGAATATTATTCAAACATAAAAAGGAACACGTTTGAGTCAGTTGTGAAGAGGTGGATGAACATAGAATCTATTATACAGAGTGAAGTAAGTCAGAAAGAGAAAAATAAATGTCATTAACTAATGCATATATATGGAATCTATAAAGATGGTACTGATGAATTTATTTGCAAGGCAGCAATGGAGAAACAGACATAGAGAACAGACTTATGGACACAGGGAGAAGGAAGGAGAGGGTGAGATGTATGGAGAGAGTAACATGGAAACTTACATTATCATGTATAAAATACATAGCCAATGGGAATTTGCTATCTGTCTCAGGGAACTCAAACAGGGGCCCTGTATCAAAATAGAGGGGTGAGCTGGAGGGACATGGGAGGGAGATTCAAGAGGGAGGGGACTTATGTATACCTATGGCTGATTCATGTTGATGCTTGAAAGAAAGCAACAAAATTTTATAATGCAATTATCCCTCAAACAAAAGATACATCATTTAAAAAAACACATCAATATGTGGAACAATTATCTCAAAAAAACTAACTGGAAAATTGCAGAAAGATTCCTGAACCAAGGCTCTAAGAAAGACCACAGGGAATAGAGTAGGAAGGGAAGAGGAGCAGTCAAGTCCTGACCTGTGTCCATGGGAAAGGACTCAGAATATAAGGGAGATTACACCGCTGGAGATCTGCCCTGGGTGTGAGTAGTTCGAGCCATATATTGGATGTCTGGGGGTCTGACACAGGTAAGACAAGCACACTTAGCTGGTTGCAGGGCCATGTGGACAAACAGGAGGGCTGTGGGAAGCCTGGACTCCCCTATCGAGGAGCACATGCTCAGGGTCTTGCTCCCAAGGCAGGGGTAAAGAAGATACATTGAGACCGCATTTGTGGCTGCCTGTTTTCCCCACAACTACCCACACACACTCCCTGTTTACTTCGTGTGGCTGCTCTTCACTGTAGCAAGGGCTGTCATGATGAGGCAGAGAGCTGGGACATGGTAAGCAGAGGTGCATCTGGCCCAGGGCAGCATCTGGGTGGGACAGCTGGGGCCATACTCATAGAGGGCACTTACACAGGCAGCACATCAGGAGAAGTTCTGATCTCTGATGGAGGCCAGATTGCCACAGAAGATGACCCAGTAAGTGTCCAGAGCCCATGAGGGCCTCACCTTCCCAATAGCATCCCTCTTCAACAGGGCAGGGTGGAAGAGGCTTGGGGAACTGGTCAGCTGTGAGGAACCAAGGGGTCTCAGACCAGAAGCTATGTTTAGCAGGGTCAGAGATGCTACTTCTGGTGCTGGCACAGGTGGCACATTGGAGGTAGCGTGGACCTCTGTCTGCAGCCAGCCTGTAGACTGGCTCCTTTTTCCCAATGTTCACAGGCCCCTCTTGTCCCTCGGTGGCAAGGGTTACAGTGCTGAGAGAGGGGAGGGCACACACTTAGAAGGAACACAGCCAGATCTGGCCTGAAAATCAGGACCTCTGTTCCAAAATCTTGAGTCCCCACTCTGCCCCCAATAGGTTTGAGAAGGCCACTGAGAATAGAGGAAGTCTGTGCCTCACATCTAGCTTCAGTCCTGGTACACCAATCCTCTCCCAAGGCGATAGCTGATGGCACACCCTGAGGAAAAATGTGACTTGTGATCCATCAAATCCAACCCCACTTCTGGGTACCACACAGACTCTACAGTCATGCTACGCCACAAAGACACCCCTTCAAGACCATAATAGATAATTGATGCACTTAAATTCATAGAGGCAGAGAAAAATTGGAAGGACTGATGCTGAAGTTGAAACTTTAATACTTTGGCCACCTGATGCAAAGAACTGACTCATGTGAAAACACCCTGATGCCCTGGGAAAGACTGAAGGCAGGAGGAGAATGGGATGACAGAGGATGAGATGGTTGGATGTCATCCCAGACTCAAAGGACATGAGTCTGAATAAACTCCAGGAGTTGGTGATGGACAGGGAGGCCTGGCATGCTGCAGTCATGGGGTTGCAAAGCATTGGACACGACTGAGCGGCTGAACTGAACTGAGAAAAATGGGAAGACAGTAGGACTGATCTCCATTGAAAGACTGAGAGCAAACCACTGACCAAAGAAAAAGATAAATAATTTACTAGGTAAAGATTCATAAGAATTAGTAATAATAATGCTAACTGAACTAGAAAAAAAATAGAGAAGCACCATGAAAATTCTACCAAGGAACTAGAAAATAGAAAAAAGAACCAGACCAAGCTGAAGAATACAGTAAATGATATGAAGAACACACAAGGGTAAGCAGCATACAGGATAATACATGGATTCATAATAATGGAAATCACCAGTTAGAATAGCTAAAAGAAAAAACAAAAATAAAAAGAAATTAGAATAATTTAAGAGACCTATGGATAACATTAAGCATATCAGTATTCATATTATAGGCATTGCAGAAGGACATAAGAAAGAGAAGATGGTAAAATGTATTTGACGAAATTACGGCTGAATACTTCCCAAACAAGGAGGAAACACATCCATGAACACAAAGCACACAGGGTACCAAACAAGATGAACCAAAACCCACACTAAGATATAGTATAATTAAAATGATAGGAGTTAGAAATCAAGTGAAAGTGAAAGTGAAGTCGCTCAGTCGTGTCCAAATCTTTGCGACCCCATAGACTGTAGGCTACCAGGCTCCTCCGTCCACGGGATTTTCCAGGCAAGAGTACTGGAGTGGGTTGCCATTTCCTTCTCCAGAGGATCTTCGCAACCGAGGGATCGAATCTGGGCCTCCTGCATTGTAGGCAGACGCTTTACCATCTGAGCCACCAGGGAAGCCTTAGAAATCAAGAAAGGAGTCTAAAGACAGCAAGAAAAAACACAGAATCCATAAAAGGAAAACCTCTTAAGGCTATCTGCTGAGTTTTGTATAGAAACTGCAGGCCAGAAGCGAGTGGCATGATATATTGATGTTTAAAATGCTGAAAGAGAAATAACCTAGAATATCTACCAGCAAGATTATCACTCAGAATTGAAAGAGAGACAAGGAACTTCTCAGACAAGCAAAAATTGTAAGAGTTCATAAAAAATAAACCAATCCTGAAATAAATGTTAGAGGATCTCTAAATAGAAAAGATGTAAGAATTTGTAAGAGAGGAAACATTCCACTAGTAAACATAACACCCAAGATATGGAAGCACATCAAATGCTCATCAATGGATAAATGGATAAAGGAGCTGTGTTGTATACACAGAAACACACACACACACACACACACACACTGTGATATCACTCACCACAAAAAGAATGAAAATCTGCTATTTGCAGCAACATGGATGGACTTGTGAGGAATTATCCTTAGTGAAATAAGTCAAATTAAGAAAAAGAAAGACAAATACTGTGTAATATCATTTATACCTGGACTCTAAAAATACAATAAATCAGTGAATGTAACAAAGAAGAAGCATACCCACAAATAAAGAGGACAAACTAATGTTTATCAGTGGTTTGGGGGAAGGGAAAGATAGTAGTATGGGATTAACACATACAAGCTACTATGTGTAAAATAGGTCAGTAACAAGGTTATATTGCACAGCACAGGGAAATATAGCCATTGTTTCGCAATAAACTTAAATGGAGTATAATCTACAAAAACAGAATCACTATGTTGTATACAGTAATAAAGTATTGTAAGTCAACTATATTTCAATTTAAAATAACAAAGTGAAAAGGCAACCTACAGAAATGGAGAAATATTTACAAATCCTACATATGATCAAGGGTTGTTGCTGTTGTTATTTTTCAGTCACTCAGTCTGGTCCGACTCTTTGAGACTCCATGGACTGCAGCATGCTAGGCTTTCCTGTCCATCACCATCTCTCAGACCTTGCTCGAACTCGTGTCCATTGAGTTGGTGATGCCATCCAACCATCTCATCCTCTGTCATCCCCTTCTCCTCCTGTCTTCACATCAGAATGGCTATCATCAAAAAGACAAACAATAGTAAGTTCCGCCAAGAGGGTGTGGAGAAAGGGAACTCTCCTGCATTGATAGTGGGAATGTGAATTGGTGTGGCCGTTAGAGAAAGAAGTGTGAAGTTTCCTCAGAAAATTAAAAATATGTACAGCTATATTATCCAGCAATCTCACTTCTAGGTATCTATTAAAGGAAATAAAAATCAGGATCTAGAATGGATACAAGCAATCTCATGTTTATTGCAGCATTATTCACAACAGACAATAAGTGGAAATAACCTAAATGTCCAATGACAGGTGAATAGATAAAGAAACTAAAAGATATGCATACAAAGGAATATTATTCAGCTTTGAAAGGAAAGGAAATCCTTTCATATACTACACTGTGATTGAAACTTCAGGCCATTATAAGTGAAATAATCCAGTCACAGAAGGAGAAATTCTGGATGATTCCATCTATGTAAGTTATCCAAAGTAGTCAGACCCAGAGAAGCAGATGGTAGAATGGTGGTTGCCAGGCTTTGGGGGAGTTGCTTTGCAATGGGTATTGAGGTCTTCACTAAGATGAACAATTTCTAGAGGTCTGCTGTACAACAGTGTACATCCTGTTTAGCAAGAGTGAACTGTGCACTTAAAAATTTGAGTTTAAATGTTATATATTTTTTACCAGAATGAAAAAGAAAAAAAAATACATATTCTCCTGTTTTTTTTAAATATATGTTCATGATGGTTAGGAAAAGAAACCAAGAGTCCTGAGTCACCCATTCCTCATTTCCTGGACTCTGAAAAGCATTCTGCAACCTATTTTCTGACCATTTCTCCCACTTTCCCTCAACTCCTGAAACTCATACTCTGGACACCTTGGAAATAATCATCATCAACATAAATGCTTCCATTTGCAAAATATCTCATCTTTTCACAGCACAGACCACATTGTCCCTCCTCCTTGTTACAGGCATTTACAGACCCTTGACTGGCTGTCACTCTCTCACACACAACTCTTGTCTTAATTATAGGTGAAAGTGAAAGTGAAGTTGCTCAGTCGTGTCCCACTCTTTGCGACCCCATGGGCTGTAGCCCACCAGACTTCTCAGTCCATGGGATTTTCCAGGCAAGAGTACTGGAGTGGGTTGCCATTTCTTTCTCCAGGGGATTTTCCCAACCCTGGGATCAAACCCGTGTAATTATGGGTAATTTCAATAAAACAAAAATGGTGCAACCTGTCCTCTCACTTCCTTTTCCTCTACTCCGGTGAACTTGTTTTCCACCCCCTTACTTAATCATTCCTATGTGTATGTGTTCAGTTGCTCAGTTGTGCCTGACTTTTTGCAGCCCCATGGACTGCAGACCTCCAGGCTCCTCTGTCCATGGAATTTTCCAGGAAAGAATACTGGAGTGGGTTGCCATTTCAAACTCTACAGGATCTTCTCCACCCAGTGCCACCTGAGAAAACCAGTCATTCCCATTGCCATATCCTAAGACTTTATTCTTTCCAATAATCATAACTCTTTCACAGTCTATTCCTTAACTGAAACCTCCTACCATTTGGAAATGGGAATTGTGGAAGAGTTTTGGTTATTGGAAAGAATAAAGTCTAAAAAATCTTCGGCCACTAGGATCTGTAATACATTGAACCTACAACATTTTGTTATCTGTCATTCCACTTATATACTCAGATTCCTCATTATTCAGATTATTTTATAGTCAATTATCAGAATCAGTAATTGCATGCATGTCTTTTTCCAATGGCACTGTTGTTCTCATGTGGGTAAATCATTACTATGATAGGTTAATATTTCAAAAGTTCCCAGTAGAACATGTACTAAAGCATTGTGGATATAATAGAGAGGGTTCATTTGAGTTATGAGAATGGAATTGACAAGATACTGACAATGGGAGATTAGAGAGAGTAACTAAGGATGACTTCTATTTATCTATCTTGGGACATGGAGTATAGATTGTCAAGACATTAACTGGCTTAAGTGAATACAAGAAAGGACATACATTTCTATGGGAGAAGATAATGTGATTCCAGTCCCACTGTGTTTTAGCTGCCTCTGTGTCATTCAGATGGAGATATCCAGCTAGTAGCTGAAAAATATGGCCAAAGACCTCAGAAGAAATTTCAGAACAGAAGTTACTGAAGTATAAAGCAAGGAAGTTAAATCCATATGAGTGAAGGAAATCATTTAAGGTAAACCATATAAAGCAAAAATGGCAACCCACTTCAGTATTCTTGCCTGGAGAATCCCATGGACGGAGGAGCCTGGTGGGCTACAATCCACGGGGTCGCAAAGAGTCAGACACGACTAAGTGACTCAACTAACTAACTAACATAAAGCAAAACATAAAAAGAAGAGACTACATCAAGATCAATATAAAAACTTTTTTGGGAATATTTGGCTTATTATTTTTTTTAATTTCTACTGATATCCATCATAATGTGTAGTCAACATACTATTATCTAATTATCCCCCCAAAGATTGAAATTATAGAAAAATAGAGATACATTTATCTGTATAATAACAAGCTATATAATTATTCTAAAATACTCATTTGTTGCATAGCTCCAAATTGATGGATTCTGGTGCTTCCCAGGTAGCACAGCGGTAAAGAATATGTTTCCAATGCAGAAGATGCAAGAGATGTGGGTTCGATCACTGGGTTGGGAAGATCCCCTGGAGTAGGAAACAGCAACTCA
Source organism: Ovis canadensis (assembly GCF_042477335.2). Classification (NCBI taxonomy): domain Eukaryota; kingdom Metazoa; phylum Chordata; class Mammalia; order Artiodactyla; family Bovidae; genus Ovis; species Ovis canadensis. The sequence continues at coordinate 91,681,061 of NC_091727.1, forward strand.
CTCCAGTATTCTTGCCTGGAGAAGCCCATGGACAGAGGAATGTGGCAGGCTACAGTCCATGGGATCACAAAGTGTCACTCATGACTGAGCACACATATACATGAAGGGATAGATTGTTAGAAAAATTGTTTTCTGATTGGAACATGACCTTACATGATAAGAAGATGCATTGCTTTATTTCATTCTCATATATTTTGTCCCTATGGGCTTTTCTCTTATTATTTAAGATGCACTATAAAGATTCATCTATTTATGCTAAGATCTCTGTAAACAAAGCCCCATCTTAAATACTGGGTCTAAGTACCTGAACTATTCTGACTCTCATACAAATTCCAGCATCTAAGATGATATGTCTGCCCTTAAATACTGGAAGAAAAAAAGAAGATTTATATTAATTCATTCATTGCCTATTAAATCTTAAAAAATTTGAACAGACAGGACTGGGGGTCTGCTTGGTCATTTTCCCATTTGCTTTTAGAAATTTTCTTCACTCAAATATAGCATCATCATTCCTGTAACAAGAACAATGCCTTTTCATGACATTATCCCAAAAGTCAAAGGGAAAATTAGATTATAAAGTTGGCCAAGTTTTTCTTAGACATGTGATGTTCACAAGTCATTTGACTGCTCTAGGGCTCAGTTCCTTATGTAAAATAATTAAAATATGTAATTATCAAGGGGATTAAGGAAAAGTCTGCTGGATAACATGTAAGATATTAACTCTCTGCAACACAGTTCCACAAAACCAGGAGCAATTCTCTATTGATCCAATGGATGTGCCCAGGAGAATCCTTGGCAAAAAGTAGGTAATCAATAAATATGTTTGGAATGGATGAATTAATTTGATCTCATTTTACCTGACTTTAACATCTTTGAAGTTGCAAACTAAACAAAAAGCAAAAAAAAAAAAAAAAAAAAAAAAAACAAAAAAAAAAAGACACAGAAAAATGTTTACTTCAATAAAAATAGATGAAACTATTTCATTGTAGACATGAGATCACAATATAGTTGGTAGGAATGGGAAACACAAGTCAGACCAAGTAGAAAATCTTAAAATATGAAAAAGAGGAAACACTCTTGTCATAATTTTTATTCATCTGAGTTTTTAAATAAGCTTACAGTAAGAAACCAAACCAAACCAAACAAAACAAAACTTTCACCAGGAGGTAGGAGTTTTGAATATTTTTAATGCATTCTTATGTGTAGTCTCTGAATTGTCTACTCTCTCCAATTAGTTTCATAAGCTAACACCACAGTTTTGCCATTACCAAGTATGTTTCACCCTCAACTATGCCACCTGTGGTCACTGTGCTGCTGGTGTTTTTAATGAACAAGGCTTAAATGCTAGGGCCATTCTTTTTATGAATGAATGTTGGAAATAGTTTATTTATCTGTGTATCAGACTGGAGGTTCCCACATTATTTTATAAATATCTTTCCCTTTCCATAAGTTGATTTCGTTTCTGCTTTCTTTTGGTTAAACATTAGCTGCAGGTTCTTTTTAAAATGCCTCTATGATTTAGTGAATTAGATATTTTGCCCTGAATTCATTTCAACTTTTCCTCATCCACTGAAGTCTAACACACTTTCTGAATAATTCAGTGGTTGCCAAAGAGTCTGCAATATAAACTTGCTACTGATCCAATTTGCCTTTCAAATAACACTATAGCATTCCATGGATAAGGAAGGTAACGTAACAGATGTAACATTTTTCGTTGCTGTCCCTTATAACATTTCTGTCATTCATTTCACTTATCTGTATGCTATAAGCACCTAATACATTGTTAGCATTCGTTTTTTGAACAGTTATATAGAAAATCAATGAAGATTTAAAATGTTTTGTTTTCTCTTCATGTACTCTTTCTCTGATGGTTGCTTTCCTTCAGTTTAGTTCAGTTTAGTAGCTCAGTCGTGTCCGATTCTTTGCAACCTCATGGACCACAGCATGCCAGGCCTCCCTCTCCATCGCCAACTCCTGGAGTTTAACCAAACTCATGTCCATTGAGTCGGTGATGCCACCCAACCATCTCATCCTCTGTCGTCCCCTTCTCCTCCTGACTTCAATCATTCCCAGCATCAGGGTCTTTTCCAATAAGTCAGCTCTTCCCATCAGGTGGCCAAATATTGGAGATTCACCTTCAAGATCAGTCCTTCCAAAGAACAGTCAGGACGGATCTCCTTTAGGATGGACTGCTTGGATCTCCTTGCGGTCCAAGGGATTCTCAAGAGTCTTTTCCAACACCACAGTTCAAAAGCATCAGTTCTTCGGCATTAGCTTTCTTTAGAGTCCAAATCTCACATCCAAACATGACTACAGGAAAAACCACGGCCTTGACTTGATGGACCTTTGTTGGCAAAGTAATGTCTCTGCTTTTGAATATGTTATCTAGGTTGGTCATAACTTTCCTTTCAAGGAGTAAGGATCTTTTAATTTCATGGCTGCAGTCACCATCTGCAGTGATTTTGGAGCTGCCAAAAATAAAGTCAGCCACTGTTTCCCCATCTATTTGCCATGAAGTGATGGGACTGGATGCCATGATCTTAATTTTCTAAATGTTAAGCGTTAAGCCAACTTTTTCACTCTCCTCTTTCACTTTCATCAAGAGGCTCTTTAGTTCTTCAGTATCTGCCATAAGGGTGGTGTCATCTGCATATCTGAGGTTATTGATATTTCTCCTGGAAATCTTGATACCAGCTTGTGCTTCATCCAGCCCAGCATTTCTCATGATGTACTCTGCATATAAGTTAAATAAGCAAAGTGACAATATACAGCCTTGACATACCCCTTTTCTTATTTGAAAACAGTCTGTTATACCATGTCCAGTTCTTACTTTTGCTCCTTGATGTGCATGCAGATTTCTCAAAAGCCAGGTCAGGTGGTCTTATATTCCCATTTTTTTAGGAATTTTCCACAGTTTATTGTGATCCACACAGTCAATTGCTTTGGCATAGAAATAAAGCAGAAATAGATGTTTTTCTGGAACTCTCTTGCTTTTTTGATAATCCAGCTGATATTGGCAATTTGATCTCTGGTTCCTCTGAATTTTCTGAAACCAGCTTGAACATCTGCAGGTTCATGGTTCACATATTACTGAAGCCTTGCTTGGAAAATTTTCAGCATTACTTTACTAGCATGTGAGATGAGTGCAATCATGCTGTAGTTTGAGCATTCTTTGGCATTGCCTTTCTTTGGGATTAGAATGAAAACTGACATTTTCCAGTCCTGTGGCCACTGCTGAGCTTTCCAAATTTGCTGGCATATTGAGTGCAACACCTTCACAGCATCATCTTTCGGGATTTGAAACAGCTCAACTGGAATTCCATCACCTCCACTAGCTTTGTTCGTAGTGATGCTTCTTAAGACCCACTTGACTTCACATTCCAGGATGTCTGGCTCTAGGTGAGTGATCACACCATCATGATTATCTGGGTCATGAACATCTTTTTTGTATAGTTCTTCTGTATATTCTTGCCACCTCTTCTTAATATCTTCTGCTTCTGTTAGGACAATACCATTACTGTCCTTTATTGAGCCCATCTTTGCATGAAATGTTCCCTTGGTATCTCAAATTTTCTTGATGAGATTGCTGGTCTTTCCCATTCTATCGTTTCTTCTATTTCTTTGCACTGATTACCGAGGAAGGCTTTCTTATCTCTCCTTGCTATTCTTTGGAGCTCTGCCTTCAAATGGGTATATCTTTCCTTTTCTCCTTTGCCTTTCACTTTTCTTCTTTTCACAGCTATTTGTAAGGCCTCCTCAAACAGCCATTTGGCTTTTTTTGCATTTCTTTTTCTTGGGTATGGTCTTCATCTCTGTCTCCTTTACAATGTCACAAATGTCTGTCCATAGATCATCAGGCACTCTGTATATCAGATCTAGTCCCTTAAATCTATTTCTCACTACCACTGTATAATCCTAAGGGATTTGGTTTAGGTCATACCTGAATAGTCTAGTGGTTTTCCCTACTTTCTTCAATTTAAGTCTGAATTTGGCAATAAGGAGATTATGATCTGAGCCACAGTCAGCTTCCAGTTTTTTTTTTTTTTTTTTTCTGACTGTATAGAGCTTTTCCATCTTTGGCTGCAAGGAATATAGTCAATCTGATTTTGGTGTTGGATATCTGGTGCTGTCCAAGTGTAAAGACTTCTCTTGTGTTTTTGCAAGAGGGTCTTTGCTATGACCAGTGTGTTCTCTTGGCAAAACTCTATTAGCATTTGCCCTGCTTCATTCTGTACTCCAACGCCAAATTTGCCTGATACTCCAGGTGTTTCTAACTTCCTACTTTTGCATTCCAGTCCCCTATAATAAAAAGGACATCTGTTTTGATTATTAGTTCTAAAAGGTCTTGTAAGTCCTTTTAGAACCATTCAACGTCAGCTTCTTCCACATTACTATTTGGGGCATAGGCTTGGATTACCATGATACTGAATGGTTTGCCTTGGAAACGAACAGAGGTCATTCTGTCGTTTTTGAGATTGCATCCAAGGATGGCATTTTGGACTCGTTTGTTGACTATGATGGCTACTCCATTTCTTACATAGATCTAAACTTAGGACCCACATTGTATTTCTTGTCCTTCAAGAACTTTTAACATTAGTAACAGGGCAAATTTGTTGGAGATATATTCTTTCTATTTTAATGAATCAGACTATATTTCCTTGTAACTTTTAAAGAATTATTTTGCAGGATATGGAATACTAGGTTGGTATCCATTTTCTTTAAACATTTTAATATTTCCCTCTACTCTCTATGTGTATTTTTATGAAAAGTTCTCTGTACAGTTCTTGTTCCTCAATAGGTTAGGCTTTTCTTTCCCTTTAACTTATTTCAAGTTTTCCCTTAATCCTAAGTTTTCTCAAGTTTTAATATCGTATTCTTTTCTATGGTGCTTTCTTATTGGAATATAATTGCTTTACAAAGTTGTGTTATTTTCTGGTGCACAACAATGTGACTCAGCCATATGTATACATATGGCATGCTTCTAAATACATATAAGAATATATATATACATGTAGAAGCACATATAATTTATATGTATGTAATTTTGGACTTTATCCTGCTTGCTGTTCTCTGAGCTTTTTTGTCTGTGTGGTTTAGTGTCTGTCATTAATTTTGGAAAGTTCTCAGCCAATATTACTTCAATTATTTTTTCTCCTCCATTCTCCACTTTATTTCTAATATTCTAATTATATGTATGTTATATTTTCTGAAATTATTGCAGAGTTCTTGGATGCTCTGTTCTGTTTCTTTTTTTTCTTCTTTTTTCTTTGCATTTCAGTTTAGAAAGCTTCTTTTACTGATGCATCTTTAAGCTTGCTAATTTTTTCCTTGGCTCTGGTGAATTTATTTGTGTGCCCAACAATGGTATTATTCATTTCTATTACAGTATGCTGGATTTCTGACATTTTCTTTTAACGTGTTCTTAGCATTTCCATCTTTCTACTAATATTACTTATCTATTCTTGCACATTGTCCACTTTTTCTATTAGAGCTGTTAACATTTCAATTAAAGTTATTTTACATTCCCTTTCTGACAATTCCAAAATTTGTATCATACTTGAATCTTATTGTGATGATTTGTTAGTCTTGTTAGACTGTGTTTTGGTCTTGCCTTTCAGGGTGATTTGTGATGTTTTGTTGAAATGTAGATGATATATCAGGTAATATGGAACATATTAATTAGAGTTCCCCAGGTAGACAGAACAAAACATTAATTCAGGTTTTCCCATAAGATGTTATGGACTATATATATATATATATATATATATATATTTAATGAATCTTGAAAGAAGTAATTGATAAATTGGGCTTCATTAAAGTGAAAAACTTCTGTTTTATAAAATACAATGTCAAGACCATGAGAATACATGCCACAGACTGGGAGAAAATATTTGCCAAACCACATTTGATAAAGGATTGTTATCTAAAGCATACATAGAACTCCTAATACTTAAAAATTTAAAAAAAGTCTGGTTACAAAATGAATCAAAGATCTTAACAGAAACACTTTGCTGAAAAAGATATATAGAAGGGGAAAAATATGTAAAGATGCTCCACATCAGGGAATATGTCATCAGAGAAATGCAAAATAACACAACAGTGAGATACCACTACACATCTATTAGAATGACCCAAATCAAAAACATTGACATTACCAAAGGACGTGAAGTAAGGATGTAAAACAATAAGCACTCTTTTTTAAATTAATTACTTCATTTTAATTGAAGGCTAATTACTTTACAATATTGTGGTGGGTTTTGCCATATATTGACATGAATCAGCACGGGCGTACCTGCGTCCCTGTCCTGAACCCCCTCCCACCTAACTCCCCATCCCATTCCTCTGGGTTGTCCCAGTGCACCAGCTGTGAGTACCCTGCTTCATGCATCAAACTTGGACTGGTCACCTATTTCACATATGGTAAAATAATGTTTCAATGCTATTCTCTCAAATCATCCCACCCTCACCTTCTCCCAGAGTCCAAAAGTCTTATTCACTACAGCTGAAAATGCAACACAATACAACCACCTTAGAAGATAGTCTTGTGTTTCTTACAAAACCAAGCATATGTTTAACATACAGTCAAGCAATTGTGCTCATTGGCATTTATCCCAAGAAGTTGAAAACCTAGGTCCATAAAAAATAATTTATATACAAATATTTGTGAAAGACTTATTCATAATTATGAAAACTTGGAGGCAACCAAGAGGTACTTCATTAGGTGAATGAATAAACTGTGGTACATTCAGATAATGAAATATTAATCAGTCCTAAAAAGTAATGAGCAATGAAACCATGAAAGACATGGGGAAATCTTAAATGCATGTTACTAGGTGAAACAAGCCAATGTGAAAAGGCTACCTGCTGTATGATTCCAACTATAGAGCATTATGAACAAAAGCAAAATTCTAAAGAGTGGAAAGATCAGTGGTGACAGAGGGGTGTGGAGGGATGAATAGGCAGAACACGGATGCTTTTTAGATCAGCGAAATTAGACTGTATGATACTATAATGATGGATACAGGAGGCCAAATCCATGGACTATCAATACCAAGAGTGAACCCTAATGTAGATTAAGGAATTCAGGTGAAAATAATCTTCAAATGCAGATTCATTAATTGGAACAAATGTACCACACTTGTAGGGGGTGTTGAGAATCATTTCAGCTCCATTGCCTTGTCATGTCTGACTGTTTGCGATACTATGGACTGCAGCACCTTGTCCATCACCAATTGCTAGGGTTTACTTAGACTCATGTCCATTGAGTCGGTGATGCCATCCAACCACCTCACACTCTATTGTCACCTTCTCCTTCTGCCTTCAATGGTTCCAATGAATATTTAGGACTGATTTCCTTCAGGATATACAAGTTGGATCTCCTTGCTGTCCAAGGGACTCTCAAGAGTCTTCTCCAACACCACAGTTCAAAAGCATCAATTCTTAAGTGCTCAGTTTTCTTTATAGTCCAACACTCATATGCATACATGACTACTGGAAAAACCATAGCTTTCACAAGATGGATTTTTATTAGAAAAGTAAGGTCTCTGCTTTTTAATATGCTGTCTAGGTTGGTCATAACTTTTCTTCCAAGGAGCAAGCCTCTTTTAATTTAATGGCTGCAGTCACCATCTGCAGTGATTTTGGAGCCCCAAAAGATAAAGTCTGTCACTGTTTCCATTGTTTGCCAGTTTCTTTCCCATGACGTGTTGGAACCAGATGACATGATCTTTGTTTTCTGATGTTGAGTTTTAAGCCAACTTTTTCACTCTCCTCTTTCACTTTCATTAAGAGGATCTTTAGTTCTTCTTCACTTTCTGCTATAAGGGTGGTATCATCTGCATATCTGAGGGAATTTAATATTTCTCCCAGCAATGTTAATTTCAGCTTGTGCTTCATCCAATCAGGCATTTCTCATGATGTACTCTGCATATAAGTTAAACAATCAGGTTGACAATACACAGCCTTCATGTACTCCTTTTCATATTTGGAACCAGTCTGTTGTTCCATGTCCAGTTCTAACTTTCTTCTTGACCTGCATACAGATGTCTCAGAAGGCGGGTCAGGTTGGTTGGTAGTCCCATCTCTTTAAGAAGTTTCTACAGTTTTCTGTGATTCACATAGCCAAAGGCTTTGGCATAGTCAAGAAAGCAGAAGTAGATGTTTTTCTGGAATTCTCTTGCATTTGCAATGATCCAACAGATGTTGGCATTTGATCTCTTGTTTCTCTGTCTTTTCTAAATCCAGGTTGTACATCTGGAAGTTCACCATTCTCATACTGTTGAAGCCTGACTTGCAGAATTTTAAGCATTGCTTTGCTCGCATGTGAGATGAGTGCAATTGTGCAGTAGTTTGAACATTCTTTGGTATTTCCTTTCTTTGGAATTGGAATAAAAACTGACCTTTTGCAGTCCTGTGGTCACTGATGAGTTTTCCAAATTTGCTGGCATATTGAGTGCAGCACTTTCACAGCATCATCTTTTAGGCTTTGAAATAGCTCAACTAGAGTTCCATCACCTCCACTAGCTTTGTTCATAGCGATGCTTCCTAAGGCCCACTTGACTTCACATTCCAGGATGCGTGGCTCTAGGTCAGTGATCACAGCATCGTGGTTATCTGGGTCATGAAGATCTATTTTGTGTAGTTCTTCTGTGTATTCTTGTCACCTCTTCTTAATATCTTCTACTTCTGTTAGGTCCATACCGTTTCTGTCCTTTATTGAGACCATCTTTGCATGAAAGTTTCTGTTCCTATCTCTAATTTTTTTGAAGAGATCTCTATCCTCCCATTCTATTGCTTTCTTCTATTTCTTTGCATTGATCACTGAGGAAAGCTTTCTTACCTCTCCTTGCTATTCTTTGTAACTCTGTATTCATATGGATATATCTTTCCTTTTCTCCTTTGCCTTTTATGTCTTTTCTTTTTTCAGCTATTTGTAAGGCCTCCTCAGACAACCATTTTGCCTTTTGCATTTCTTTTTCTTGGGAATGGTCTGAATCACTGCCTCCTGTACAATGTCATGAACCTCTGCTTACAGTTTTTCAGGAACTCTGTTTATCAGATCTAACCCCTTGAATAATCATAAAGGGTATGATTAAGGTCATGCTTGAATGGTCTAGTGGTTTCCCTATTTTCTGTAATTTAAGTCTGAATTATCAATAAGGAGTTCGTGAATTGAGCCACTGTCAACTACCGGTGTTGTTTTTGCTGACTGTATAGAGTCTCTCCATCTTTGGCTGCAAATAATATAATCAATCTGATTTCAGTGTTGACCATCTGGTCATGTCCATGTGTAGAGTCTCCTCTTGTGTTGTTGGAAGAGGGTGTTTGCTAAGACCAGTGCGTCCTCTTGGTAAAACTCTGTTAGCCTTTGCCCTGCTTCATTTGGTTCTCCAAGGCAAAATTGGTCTGTTACTCCAGGTAACTCTTGTCTTCCTACTTTTGCATTCCAGTTCCCTATAATGAAAAGGACATCTTTCTTGGGTGTTCTAGAATGTCTTGTATGTCTTCAACAAACTGGTCAACTTCAACTTCTTCCACATTACTCGTCGGAGCATAGATGTGGATTATTGTGATATTGAACGGTTTGCCTTGAAAATGAACAGAGATTATTCTGTCATTTTTGAGATTGCATCCAAGTAATGCATTTTCGACACTTTTGTTGACTATGATTACTACTCTATTTCTAAGGGATTCTTGCCCACAGTAGTAGATATAATGGTCATGTGAGTTAACTTCACCCATTCCAGTCCATTTTAGTTTGTTGATTCCTAAAATGTCGATGTTCACTCTTTTCATCTCTGGTTCACTGGTTTGACCACATCCAGTTTGCCTTGATTCATGGAACTAATATTCCAGGCTCCTATGCAATATTGCTCTTTACAGCATCAGACTTTACTTCCATCACCAATTAAATCCACAACTGTTTGTTGTTTTTGCTTTAGCTCCATCTCTTCATTCTTTCTGGAGTTATTTCTCCACTGATCTCCAATAACATATTGGATCCCTACCAACATGGGGAGTTCATCTTTCAGTGTCCTATCATTTTGCTTTTTTATACTGTTCATGGGGTTCACAGTGCAAGAAAATCAAGTTGTTTGCCATTGTTTTCTCCAGTGGACCATGTTTTGTCAGAGCTCTCCACCATGAGCTATCTGCCTTGGGTGGCTTTACATGGCATGGCTGATAGATTAATTGAGTTAGACAACACTGTGGTCCATGTGATCAGATTGGTTAGTTTTCTGTGATTGTGGTTTTCATTCTGCCTGCCCTCTGCTGGAGAAGGATAAGAGGCTTATGGAAGCTTCCTGATGGGAGAGACTCACTGATGGGTCTTGTTCTGATGGTAGGGGCCATGCTCAGTAAATCTTTAATCCAATTTTCTGCTGAAGGGCTATGTTCCCTCCTTGTTATTTGACCTGAGGCCAAACTATCCTAGAGGTAATGAAGATAATGGCACCTCCTTCAAAATGTCCCATGCAGGCACTGCTACACTCAGTGCCCCCAACCCTGCAGCAGGCCACTACCGAACCACACCTCTGCCAGAACCTCCTGGACACACACAAGCAAGTCTGTGTCATTCTCTGTTGGTGTCATTGCTCCTTTCCCTGGGTCCTGGTACACACAAGTTTCTGTTTGTGCCCTCTAAGAGTCTTTTTCCCCAGTCTTGTGTAACTTCTTGCAGCTCTATTGTGGGGTTAATGGTGACCTCCTCCAAGAGGGCTTATGCCATAATCTGGTCTACTGCACCCAGAGCCCCTGCCCTCACAGCAGTCCACTGCTGACCCATACCTCTGCAGGAGATACTCAAACATAATTCTGTCTCAGTCTCTCTGGATCTCTGGGTGCACATATGGTTTGTTTGAGGGCTTATAAAGTCTCTGGTGGGTATGCAATTTGATTCTAAATGTGATTTTGCCCCTCCTACCATCTTGCTGGGGCGTCCTCTTTGCACTTTGACATGGGGTATCTTTTTTTGATGGGATCCGACACTCTCATATTGATGGTTGTTCAGCACAGTTGTAATTTTGGAGTTCTTGCAGGCAAAGTTGAACGTAGGTCCTTCAAGTCCTCCATCTTGAAGAAAATACTGAGAATGAAGGCTATACATGCATGGACACAGGGAATATATGGGAGATATCTGTAACTTCCTCACAATTTTGCCCTGAATCTAAAACTACTCTAAAAATAATGACCCTAAAAATGAAACAAATAAAGAATATACATTCACAGGTCACTTACTTTGTCTAAGGCTTCTAGGGCACCTAAAGCTGGATAAGCTATGTCCTTGATCCAGTTAACTGCTCTCAGATCCTTCCACTCTTCTACTTTAAATTCTCCCATTCTCTCTCAGGTTGCAGTGGGTAGTGAAAGTATAAAAGAAAAGCACAATGAAGTTCCGTTTTGGTGATGAAATAGCTCTGCATCTTGACTGTGCTGGTAGTTAAATTCACTTAACACATTTGACCAAATATCCAGGCACTATGCCTAAGCCAAGTTGACAAATAAAGTTAACCATGACAGGGACTGAGATTTAGAAATTGCCCTTTATTGTGAGCTTTGTTTGATAAAAAACGAATGTGCTCTAAAGTAATGAGGGAGTTGATTTGAAAGGATGATTAAAATATGTATAATGAACAAAATCTGAAAGTGTATCCTAGTCAGCCAGAAAAGAATTTAATTTTTGTAAAAAGGAGTGAACAAGGTTATAAACAATTGTTTATGGAAGAGTGACATGAACCAGTAGCATGATCAGATAGTTATGATGGAGACCAGTGGAGAAATAACTCCAGAAAGAATGAAGGGATGGAACCAAGCACAAACAAAACCCAGTTGTGGATGTGACTGGTGATAGAAGCAAGATCCGATGCTGTAAAGAGCAATATTGCATAGGAACCTGGAATGTCAGGTCCATGAATCAAGGCAAATTGGAAGTGGTCAAACAAGAGATGGCAAGGGTGAGCGTCGACATTCTAGGAATCAGCAAACTAAAATGGACTGGAATGGGTGAATTTAACTCAGATGACCATTATATCTACTACTGTGGGCAGGAATCCCTCAGAAGAAATGGAGTAGCCATCATGGTCAACAAAAGAGTCCGAAATGTAGAACTTGGATGCAGTCTCAAAAACGATAGAATGATCTCTGTTCTCCTCCAAGGAAAACCATTCAATATCACAGTTATCCAAGCTTATGCCCCAACCAGCAATGCTGAAGAAGCTGAAGTTGAACAGTTTTATGAAGACCTACAAGACCTTTTAGAACTAACACACCCAAAAGATGTCCTTTTCATTATAGGGGACTAGAATGCAAAAATAGGAAGTCAAGAAACACCTGGAGGAACAGGCAAATTTGGCCTTGGAATGCAGAATGAAGCAGGGCAAAGACTAATAGAGTTTTGCCAAGAAAACGCACTGGTCATAGCAAACACCCTCTTCCAACAACACAAGAGAAGACTCTACACATGGACATCACCAGATGGTCAACACCGAACTCAGATTGATTATATTCTATGCAACCAAAGATGGAGAAGCTCTATGTAGTCAACAAAAACAAGACCAGGAACTGACTGTGGCTCAGATTATGAACTCCTTATTGCCAAGTTCAGACTAAAATTGAAGTAAGTAGGAAAAACCACTAGACCATTCAGGTATGACCTAAATCAAATCCCCTATGATTTTACAGATAAAGTGAGAAATAGATTTAAGGGCGTAGATCTGATAGATAGAGTATCTGATGAACTATGGAAAGAGATTCGTGACATTGTACAGGAGACAGGGATCAAGAGCATCCCCATGGAAAAGAAATGCAAAAAAGCAAAATGGCTGTCTGGGGAGGCCTTACAAATAGCTGTGAAAAGAAGAGAAGCGAAAAGCAAAGGAGAAAAAGAAAGATATAGGCATCTGAATGCAGAGTTCCAAAGAATAGCAAGAAGAGATAAGAAAGCCTTTCTCTGCGATCAATACTAAGAAATAGAGGAAAGCAACTGAATGGGAAAGACTAGAGATCTCTTCAAGAAAATTAGAGATACGAAGGGAACATTTCATGCAAAGATGGGCTCGATAAAGGACAGAAATGGTCTGGACCTAACAGAAGCAGAAGATATTAAGAAGAGGTGGCAAGAATACATGGAAGAACTGTACAAAAAAGATCTTCACGACCCAGATAATCATGATGATGTGATCACTAATCTAGAGCCAGACAACTTGGAAAGTGAAGTCAGGTGGGTCTTGGAAAGCATCACTACGAACAAAGCTGGTGGAGGTGATGGAATTCCAGTTGAGCTGTTTCAAATCCTGAAAGATGATGCTGTGAAAGTGGTGCACTCAATATGCCAGCAAATTTGGAAACTCAGAAGTGGCCACAGGACTGGAAAAAGTCAGTTTTCTTTCCAATTGCAAAGAAAGGCAATGCCAAAGAATGCTCAAACTACCACACAATTGCACTCATCTCACATGCTAGTAAAGTAATGCTCAAAATTCTCCAAGCCAGGCTTCAGCAATTCGTGAACCATGAACTTTCTGATGTTCAAGCTGGTTTTAGAAAAGGCAGAGGAACCAGAGATCAAATTGCCAACATCTGTTGGATCATGGGAAAAGCAAGAGAGTTCCAGAAAAAAACATATATTTCTGCTATATTCACTATTTCACAGCCTTTGACTGTGTGGATCACAATAAACTTTGGAAAATTCTGAAAGAGATGGGAATACCAGACCACCTGACCTGCCTCTTGAGAAATCTGTATGCAGGTGAGGAAGCAACAGTTCGAACTGGACAGGGAACAACAGACTGGTTCCAAATAGGAAAAGGAGTGCGTCAAGGCTGTATATTGTCACCCTGCTTATTTAACTTCTATGCAGAGTACATCATGAGAAATGCTGGACTGGAAGAAACACAAGCTGGAATCAAGATTGCCAGGAGACATATCAATAACCTCAGATATGCAGATGATACCACCCTTACGGCAGAAAGTGAAGAGGAGCTAAAAAGCCTCGTGATGAAAGTGAAAGAGGAGAGCAAAAATGTTGGCTTAAAGCTCAACATTCTGAAAACGAAGATCATGACATCCGGTCTCATCACTTCATGGGAAATAGATGGGAAAACTGTGGATACAGTGTCACACTTTATTTTGGGGGGCTCCAAAATCACTGCAGATGGTGATTGCAGCCATGAAATTAAAAGACGCTTACTCCTTGGAGGAAAAGTTATGACCAACCTAGACAATATATTCAAAAGCAGAGACATTACTTTGCTGACTAAGGTCCGCCTAGTCAAGGCTATTGTTTTCCTTTGGTCATGTATGGGTGTGAGAGTTGGACTGTGAAGAAGGCTGAGCGCCAAAGAATTGATGCTTTTGAACTGTGGTGTTGGAGAAGACTCTTGAGAGTCCTTTGGACTGCAAGGAGATCCAACCAGTCCATTCTGAAGGAGATCAGCCCTGGGATTTCTTTAGAAGGAATGATGCTAAAGCTGAAACTCCAGTACTTTGGCCACCTCATGTGAAGAGTTGACTCATTGGAAAAGACTTTGATGCTGGGAGGGATTGGGGGCAAGAGGAGAGGGGGACGACCGAGGATGAGATGGCTGGATGGCATCTTGGACTTGATGGAAGTGAATCTGTGTGAACTCAAGGAGATGGTGATGGACAGGGAGACCTGGCATGCTGCGATTCATGGGGTCACAAAGAGTCGGACACGACTGAGCGATTGAACTGAACTGAACTGAAGTTTCATAAGATGCTGTGATAGGAAACTAGAGTCAAAAATGTTTTTCCTGACAGTCCACACGTTCTCAAGAGGGATCCATTTTGAGTGTTGCTCCAAGATTCATTTGTTTGTTTAAGCATCCCAATATTTGTTTAAACTTAGGGATGAGTTAATGTTCAGAACCATATACACAGAAGAGAAACTTTAAAACTTGTTCAAGTTACAGTTCTCACAAATCACTGGGGCAAACATTTCAGCTAACTAATCATTTACAAGACAAACAATGTGAAAATGGTTGGTCTATGCCTGAGTTGTTTTAGGTAAACAAGGGGGTAACCTACAAATCTTAGCTAGATTATCAGGAAAGAGTGACACTTTGCTCTTTCTCAGTCCACAGAACATGGTGGGTTTTCTTTAGTAATAACGGTTTTACAGGATCACAGGGCTTTGGTAAATTTCAAAATTTCCAGGTTTCATGTTAATCTGATTATGATTTGGACTTATTTAAGGTTTCCTATTGATAAGAGGCTTCAAAGACCTCTATTTCTGTCCATGGATTTCTCTCTTCTTCTGCCTTTGCTGCTGCTAAGTCGCTTCAGTCGTGTCCAACTCTGTGCGACCCCATAGACGGCAGCCCACCAGGCACCCCTGTCCCTGGGATTCTCCAGGCAAGACACTGGAGTGGCTTGCCATTTCCTTATCCAGTGCATGAAAGTGAAAAGTGAAAGTGAAGTTGCTTAGTCGTGTCTGACTCTTCGCGACCCCTTGGACTGCAGTCTACCAGGTTCTTCCATCCATGGGATTTTCCAGGCAAGTGTACCGGAGTGGGGTGCCATCACCTTCTCCATCTACTGTCTTTAGGTTTCCCTAATAATGCCTTCTTAAATAACAGCAGCACATTATAAATTTGAGCTATAATCTATTGTTGATTAGGTGGCAAAGTATTCAGTTCAGTTCAGTTGCTCAGTCATGTCTGACTCTTTGCAACCCCATGGACTGCAGCATGCGAGGCTACCTGTCTATCACCAACTCATGGAGCTTTCTCAAACTCATATCCATCAAGCAGGTGATGAAATCCAATCATTTATCATTCTGTCATTCTCTTTTCTTCCTGCATTGACTTTTAACTATCATCAGGGTTTTTTCCAACGAGTCATTTCTTCACATCAGGTGGCCAAAGTACTGGAGCTTCAGGCTTAGTATCAGTCCTTCCAATGAATATTCAGGACTAGTTTCATGTAAAACTAACTGATTTGTTCTCCATGCAGTCCAACAGACTCTCAAGAGTCTTCCCCAACACCGCAGTTCAAAAGCATCAATACTTCAGTGCTCAGCTTTCTTTACAGTCCAACTCTCACATCCATACAGGAATATGGGGGAAACCAAAGCTTTGACAAGATGGACCTTTGTTGGCAAAGTAATGTCTGTGCTTTTTAATAGGCTGTCTATGTTTGTCATAGTTTTTCTTCCAAGGAGCAAGCCTCTTTTAATTTCATGGCTGCAGACACCGTCTGCAGTGATTTTGGAGGCCAAGAAAATGTCTGTCACTTTTTCAATTGTTTCCCCATCTATTTGCCAGGAAGTGATAGGACCAGATGCCATGATCTTTGTTTCTTTGAATGTTGAGTTTTAAGCCAGATTTGTCACTCTCCTCTTTCACTTTCTTCAAGAGGTTTTTCAGTTCTTCTTCACTTTCTGCCTTTAAGCGTGGTGTCATCTACATATTTGACTTTATTGATATTTCTCCTGGCGATCTTGATTCCAGCTTGTGTTTCATCCGGTTCAGCATTTCTCATTATGTATTCCACATATACGTTAATTAAGCAGGGTGACAATATATTTGACATACTCCGTCCCCTATTTGGGACCAGTCTGTTATTCCATGTCCAGTTCTAACTGTTTCTTGTTGACCTGCACACAGATTACTCAGGAAGCAGGTCAGGTGGTCTGGTATTCCCATCTCTTTAAGAGTTTTCCACAGGTTGTTGTGACCTACACAGTCAAAGGCTTTGGCATAGTCAATAAAGGAGAAGTAGATATTTTTCTGGAACTCTGTTCCTTTTTTGATGATTCAGCAGATTTTGCCAACTTGATCTCTGGTTTCACTGCCTTTTCTAAATTCAGCTTGAACATCTGGAAGTTCACAGTTCATGCACAGTTGAAGCCTGGCTTGGAGAATTTTGAGCATTATTTTGCTAGCATGTGAGATGAGTGCAATTGTATGCTAGTTTGAGCATTCTTTGGCATTGCCTTTCTTTGGGATTGGAATGAAAACTGACCTTTTGTAGTTCTGTGGCCACTGCTAGGTTTTCCAAATTTGCTGTCATATGAGTGTATCACTTTCACAGCACCATCGTTTAGGCTTTGAGAAGCTTAACTGGAATTCCATCACCTCTACCAGCTTTGTTCATAGTGATACTTCCTAAGGCCCATTTGACTTCACATTACAGGATATGTGGCTCTAGGTGAGTGATCAGACCATCTTGATTATCTGGTTTGTAAAGATCTTTTTTTTTTTCTGTAGCTCTTCTGTGTATTCTTGCCACCTCTTCTTGATATCTTCCGCTTCTCTTAGGTCCATATCATTTCTGTACTTTATATAGCCCATCTTTGCATGAAAATTTTCCTTGGTATTTCTAATTTTCTTAAAGAGATCTCTAGTCTTTCCCATTCTATTGTTTTCCTCTATTTCTTTGCACTGGTCTTATCTCTCCTTTCTGTTCTTTGGAACTCGGTATTCAAATGATTATATCTTTCCTTTTCTCTTTTGCCTTTCACGTCTTTTCTTTTTTCAGTTATTTGTAAGGCCTCCTCAGATCACCTTTTTGACTTTTTGCATTTCTTTTTCTTGGGGATGGTCTTTATCACTGTACAATGTCACGAACTTCCATCCATTATTCTTCAGGCACAATATCAGATCTAATCCCTTGAATTTATTTGTCACTTCCACTGTATAATAATAAGGGATTTGATTTAGGTCATACCTGAATGCTCTAATGGTTTTCCTTACTTTCTTCAATTTAAGTCTAAATTTAGGAATAAGTCGTTCATGATCAGAGCCACAGCCGGGTCCTGGTCTTGTTTTTGTTGACTGTATAGAGCTTCTCCATCTTTGGATACAAGGAATATAATCGATCAGATCTCGGCATTCACCATCTCATCCTGTCCATTTGTAGAGTATTCTCTTGTGTTGTGGGAAAAGGGTGTTTGCAACAACCAGTGCATTCCTTTTGCAAAACTCCAAGGACAAATTCACCTGTTACACCAGGTGTTTCTTGATTTCCTACTTTTGCATTCCAGTCCCCTATAATGAAAATGACGTGTTTTTTTTTTTTTTAATGTTAGTTCTAGAAAGTGTTGTAGGTCTTCATAGAACCATTCAACTTTAGCTTCTTCAGCATTACTGGTTGGGGCATAGACTTGGATTTCTGTGAGACTGAATGGCCTGCCTTGGAAATGAACAGAGTTCATTCTGTTGTTTTTGTGATTGCCTCCAAGTACTCCATTTCAGACTCTGTTCTTGACTATGATGGCTACTCCATTTCTTCTAAGGGATTCTTGCCCACACTAGTAGATATAATGGTCATCTACTGAATGAGTGAGTTAAACTCACTTATTCCAGTCCACTTTAGTTCACTGATTCCTAAAATATAGATGTTCACTCGATGGCACCTCCTGTTTGACGACTTCCAATTTGCCTTGATCCATGGACCTAACATTCCAGGTTTCTATGCATTATTGCTCTCACAGCATTGGACTTTACTTGTGTCATGCTGGATCGACTGGGAGCAGATACCCCACACCTGCTGCTTGGCACTTGAACAGCAGTTATGCAGTGCTGGAGTGACTTTGTGCAAGGGCAAAGGAGAAGCCCCAGCAAGATGGTAGGAGGAGCAAGATTGTGATTAGGGGAAAAAAAAAAAAACCTCATAACTTTCAGAAATGCTCAGAGGGCTCAAACACACCTGGTGTGCACCAGGATCCAGACACCACATAGAGACTGAGACAGAACTGTGTTTCAGTGTCTCTTGAGGAGGTACGGGTCAGCAGTGGACTGCTGTGGGGGCAGGGGCTCTGGGTGCAGTAGACCTCGGTTTGGCATAAGCACTCTTGGAGGAGGTCACCATTAACCCCAACATAGAGCCACCAGAACTTGCACAGGTCTGGGGGAACAGATTCTTGGAGGGAAAAAAACAGAAACTTGCGTGTACCAGGACCAGGAGAAAGGAACAGTGACCCTACAAGATACTGACCCAGACTTCCTGTGAGTGTTCAGGAGTCCGTGGTGGAGGCGCGGGTCAGTGGTGGCCTGCTGCAGGGTAGGGGCATTGAGTGCAGCAGTGCCTGCATGGGACCTTTTGAAGCAGATTGCCATTATCCTCATTACCTCTACTGTAGTTTGGCCTCAGGTGAAATAGCAGGGAGGGAACACAGCCCTTCAGCAGAAAATTGGATTAAAGATTTACTGAGCATGGCCCCTATCATCAGAAAAAAACCCACAGTGAGTCTTCCTCAGTGAGTCTCTCCCAGCAGGAAGCTTCCATGAGCCTCTTATCCTTCTCCATCAGAAGGCAGACAGAATGAAACCCACAATCACAGAAAACTAACCAATCTGACCACATGGACCACAGCATTGTCTAACTCAATTAAACTATGAGCCATGCCATGTAGGGCCACGCAAAGCAGACGGGTCATGGTGGAGAGCTCTGACAAAATGTGGTCCACTGGAGAAAGTGAAAGTGAAAGTGAAGTCGCTCAGTCGTGTCCGACTCTTTGTGACCCCGTGGACTATAGCCTACCAGGCTCCTCTGTCCATGAGATTCTCCAGGCAAGAATACTGGAGTGGGTTGCCATTTCCTTCTCCAGAGAATCTTCCTGACCCAGGGATCAAACCCGGGTCTCCTGCATTGGAGTCAGACGCTTTAACCTCTGAGCCACCAGGGAAGCTCACCAGGTCCACTGGAGAAGGGAATAGCAAACCATTTGCCTTGAGAACCCCATGAACAGTATGCAAGGCAAGAAAGATACGACACTGAAAGATGAACACCCAGGTCAGCAGGTGACCAATATGCTACTGGAGATCGATGGAGAAATAACTCCAAAAAGAATGAAGAGATGGAGCCAAAGCAAAAACAATACCCAGGTGTGGATGTGACTGAGGATGGAAGTAAAGTTTGATACTGTAAATAAACAATCTAACTTAACATAGCATATTCAAAAGCAGAGACATTACTTTGCTGACTAAGATTCGTCTAGTCAAGTCTATGTTTTTTTTTCTGTGGTCATGTATGGATGTGAGAGTTGGACTGTGAAGAAGGCTGAGTGCAGAAGAATTGATGATTTGAACTGTGGTGTTGGAGAAGACTCTTGAGAGTCCCTTGGACTGCAAGGACATCCAAACAGTCTATTCTGAAGGAGATCAGCCGTGGGATTTCTTTGGAAGCAATGATGTTAAAGCTGAAACTACAGTATTTTGGCCACCTCATGTGAAGAGCTGACTCATTGGAAAAGACTCTGATGCTGGGAGGGATTGGGGGCAGGAGGAGAAGTGGACGACAGAGGATGAGATGGCTGGATGGCACTACTGACTCGAAGGACGTGAGTCTTATGAACTTCGGGAGTTGGTGAGGGACAAGGAGGCCTGGCGTGCTGTGATTCATGGGGTCACAAAGAGTCGGACACGACTGAGCGACTGAACTGAACTGAACTGACTGAACTGACTGAACCTAACATATAAATGAACTAGAAAATGAAAAATAAATGGAGCCCCAAATCCTCAGAATTAAAGCAATAATAAACTGCAATCACTTCAGATGGTGACTGCAGCCATGAAATTAAAAGACACTTACTCCTTGGAAGAAAAGTTATGACCAACCTAGATAGCAGATTCAAAAGCAGAGACATTACTTTGCCAACTAAGGTCTGTCTAGTCAAGGCTATGGTTTTTCCTGTGGTCATGTATGCATGTGAGAGTTGGACTGTGAAGAAGGCTGAGCACTGAAGAATTGCTGCTTTTGAACTGTTTTGTTGGAGAAGACTCTTGAGAGTCCTTTGGACTGCAAGGAGATCCAATCAGTCCATTCTAAAGGAGATCAGCCCTGGGATTTCTTTGGAAGGAATGATGCTAAAGCTGAAACTCCAGTACTTTGGCCACCTCATGCAAAGTGTTGACTCATTGGAAAAGACGCTGATGCTGGGCAGGATTGGGGGCAGGAGGTGAAGGGGACGGCAGAGGATGAGATGGCTGGATGAATTCACGGACTCGATGGACGTGAGTCGGAGTGAACTCCGGGAGATGGTGATGGACAGGGAGGCCTGGCGTGCTGCATTTCATGGGGTCGCAAGGAGTCGGACACGACTCAGCGACTGAACTGATCTGAACTGAACTGAAAGATCAGAGGGGACAGTAATAAAATAGCGACCCCCCACCATTCCCTAAAGTAAAAAAGATCAATGAAAAAATGATATTTTTGCAAACATAAACATAATAAGGAAGTCTTTAGCCAGGTTAATCTAAACTAAAAGAGAGATGACTGAACTAAACAAAATAATAAATGCAAAGGATAGATTACTAACAATATCACAGCAATATGAAAAAAGTCATAAAAGAATACTATAAATATTTATAGTTTTTTTTTTTTTGGTCCAACAAATTGGACAACCTAGAAGAAATTGCCAAATCTCTAGGAACACACAATATTCCAAAACTGAATCGGGGGAAGTGTATAATTTGAACAGATGAACCACTAGTAGTGAATTTGAACTTATGTTTAAAAATCTCTTAGCAAAATAAAATTCAGGACCACACTGCTTCGCAGGAGAATTTTCCAAGCATATGAAGAATAGCTTATACCCAAAGTTCTCAAACCTCCAAATTCATTCTGCAGAACCACCATTATCCGACACAAATACGAGACAAAGACACCGTCAAAAACAAAAATTAAACGCTAATATTTCTGCTGAATGCAGATGATAAATTTCTTAACAAAATATTAGAGAACCAAATTCAACAATACATTGAAACCATCACACACCATGATCAAATTGGAGTTATTCCAGGGGTACAAAGATAGCTCAATATCTACACATCAAAAAAAATTATATGATTAGCTAAATAGATGCTGTAAGACCATTTGGCAAAATTTAATAATCATTCATTACAACAACTCTCATCATAATTGATATGGAGGGAATATATCTGAACATAATAAAGGTCATTTTTAAGAAACCCACCTATATCATATTCAGTGGCAAAAAGCTGAAAGCTTTTCCTCTGAAATCAGGAACAAGGTAAGGATGCCCACTCTTGCCACTTCTAAAATAATGGATGTTCTAGCCTCAGTAATCATTCAAGGAAAAGAAATAAAAGTTATCAAAATTTGTAGGAAGAAATAAAACTGTCACTACTTGCAGTTGACATGATACTATAGGCAGAAAACTATAAACTACCACCAAAATATTATTAGAATAAATGCATGAACTCAAAACAAATCCAAGCCCTAAATAAAAGACTGGAAACTATGAAACTCCTAGAATAAAAATGTAGGGAGAACACTCTTTGACATAAATCATAGCAATATTTTTTTTTTCATCTGTCTCCTAAGGCAAAGGAAACAAAAGAAAAAAATGAGATCTAATTAAACTTAAAACCTTTTCAACAGCAAGCAAAAACATTTACAAAATGAAAAGACAATCTACTGGGTGGGAACATTTGCAAATGACATGACAATAAGAGGACAAAATACAAAATATGTAAACAGATTATACAAATAAATATTTAAGAAAAAAATACTAAACAATGGGAAGATCTGAATTTCTACAAGAAGATATGCAGATGACTAATAGGCAAATGAAAAAATGCTGAACATCACTAAACATCAAAGAAATGGAAATCAAAATCACAAGAAGATATCACCTCACACCCATCAGAATCAGTTAAGTTCAGTTCAGTCGCTCAGTCGTATCTGACTCTATGCTACCCCATTAATCGCAGCACGCCAGGCCTCCCTGTGCATCACCAAGTCCCGGAGTTCACTCAGACTTCTTAACGTCCATTGAGTCAGTGATGCCATCCTGCCATCTCATTCTCTGTCGTCCGCTTCTCCTCCTACCCCCAAATCCCTCCCGGCATCAAAGGCTTTTCCAATGAGTCAACTCTTCGTATGAGGTGGACAAAGTACTGGAGTTTCAGCTTTAGTATCATTCCTTCCAAAGAAATCCCAGGGTTGATCTCCTTCAGAACAGACTGGTTGGATCGCCTTGTAGTCCAAGGGACTCTCAAGAGTCTTCTCCAACACCACATTTCAAATGCATCAATTCTTTAGAGCTCAGCCTTCTTCACAGTCCAAATCTCACATCCATACATGACTACTGGAAAAACCATAGCCTTGAATAGATGGACCTTAGTTGGCAAAGTAATGTCTCTGCTTTTGAATATGCTATCTAGGTTGGTCATAACTTTTCTTCCAAGGAGTAAGCGTCTTTTAATTTCATGGCTGCAGTCACCATCTGCAGTGATTTTGGAGCCCCCCAAAATAAAGTCTGACACTGTTTGAAATGTTTCTACATCTATTTCCCATGGAGGGATGGGACCAGATGTCATGATCTTCGTTTTCTGAATGTTGAGTTTTAAGCCAACTTTTTAACTCTCCTCTTTTACTTTCATCAGGAGGCTTTTTAGTTCCTCTTCACTTTCTGCCGTATGGGTGGTGTCATCTGCATATCTGAGGTTATTGATATTTCTCCCGGCAATCCTGATTTCAGTTTGTGCTTCTTCCCGTCCAGCATTTCTCATGATGTACTCTGCATAGAAGTTTAATAAGCAGGGTGACAATATACAGACTTGATGTACTCCTTTTCCTATTTGGAACCAGTCTGTTGTTCCATGTCCAGTTTCAACTGTTGCTTCCTGGTCTGCATACAGATTACTCAAGAGGCAGGTCAGGTGGTCTGGTATGCCCATCTCTTTCAGGTTTTCCACAGTTTATTGTGATCCACACAGACAAAGGCTTTGGCATAGTCAATAAAGCAGAAATAGATGTTTTTCTGGAACTCTCTTGCTTATTCCATGATCCAGTGGATGTTGGCAATTTGATCTCTGGTTCCTCTGCCTTTTCTAAAACCAGCTTGAACATCACGGTTCACGTATTGCTAAAGCCTGGCTTGGAGAATTTTGAGCATTACTTTACTAGCGTGTGAGATGAGTGCAACTGTGCGGTAGTTTGAGCATTCTTTGGCATTGCCTTTCTTTGGAATTGGAATGAAAACTGACCTTTTCAGTCCTGTGGCCACTGCTGAGTTTTCCAAATTTGCTGTCATATTGAGTGCAGCACTTTCACAGCATCATCTTTCAGGATTTGAAGTAGCTCCACTGGAATTCCGTCACCTCCACTAGCTTTGTTCATAGTGATGCTTCCTAAGGCCCACTTGACTTCACATTCCAGATGTCTGGCTCTAGGTGAGTGATCACACAATCGTGATTATCCGGGTTGTGAATATCCTTTTTGTACAGTTCTTCTGTGTATTCTTGCCATTTCTTCTTAATATCTTCTGCTTCTGTTAGGTCCATACCATTTCTGTCCTTTATCGAGCCCATCTTTGCATGAAATATTCCCTTGTTATCTCTAATTTTCTTGAAGAGATCTCTAGTCTTTCCCATTCTGTTGTTTACCTCTATTTCTTTTCAATGATCGCTGAAGAAGGCTTTCTTATCTCTTCTTGCTATTCTTTGGAACTCTGCATTCAGATGCCTATATCTTTCCTTTTCTCCTTTGCTTTTCGCTCCTCTTCTTTTCACAGCTATTTGTAAGGCTTCCTCAGACAGCAATTTTGCTTTTTTGCATTTATTTTCCATGGGGATGGTTTTGATCCCTGTCTCCTGTACATTGTCATGAACCTCATCCCATAGTTCATCAGATACTCTATCTATCAGATCTAGGCCCTTAAATCTATTTCTCAGTTTATCTGTAAAATCATAGGGGATTTGATTTAGGTCATTCTCTAATGGTCTAGTGGTTTTCCCTGCCTTCTTCAATTTAAGTCTGAATTTGGCAATAAGGAGTTCATGATCTGAGCCACAGTCAGCTCCTGGTCTTGTTTTTGTTGACTGTATAGAGCTTCTCCATCTTTGGTTGCATAGAATATAATCAATCTGGTTTCAGTGTTGACCATCTGGTGATGTCCATGTGTAGAGGTTTCTCTTGTGTTGTTGGAAGAGGGTATTTGCTATGACCAGTGTATTTTCTTGGCAAAACTCTATTAGTCTTTGCCTACTTCATTCCACATTTCAAGGCCAAATTTGCCTGTTACTCCAGGTGTTTCTTGACTTCCTGCTTTTGCATTCCAGTCCCCTATAATGAAAAGGACATCTTTTGGGTGTGTTAGTTCTAGAAGGTCTTATAGGTCTTCATAGAACCGTTCAACTTCAGCTTCTTCAGCGTTACTGGTTGGGGCATAGACTTGGATTACTGTGATATTAAATTGTTTGCCTTGGAAATGAAGAGAGATCATTTTGTTGTTTTTGAGACTGCATCCAAGTACTACATTTCGGACTCTTGTGTTGACCATGATGGCTACTCCATTTCTTCTGAGGGATTCCTGCCCACAGTCATAGATATAATGGTCATCTGATTTAAATTCACCCATTCCAGTTTATTTTAGTTCGCTGATTCCTAGAATGTTGACGTTCACTCTTGCCATTTCCTGTTTGACCAATTCCAATTTGCCTTGATTCATGGACCTGACATTCCAGGTTCCTATGCAATATTGCTCTTTATAGCATTGGACCTTGATTCCATCACCAGTCACATCCACAGCTGGTTATTGTTTTTGCTTTGGCTTCATCCCTTCATTCTTTCTGGAGTTATTTCTCCACTCACCTCCAGTAGCATATTGGGCACCTACTGACCTGGGAGTACCTGTTTCACTGTCCTATCATTTTGCATTTTCATACTGTTCATGGGGTTCTCAAGGCAGGAATACTGGAGTGGTTTGCCATTCCCTTCTCCAGTGGACCACATTCTGAATGGCTATCATCAAATGAAAATGCCTAAAAATACAAATTTTGGCAAGGATGTGAAGAAAAGGAACCCCTTGTATTTAATTGGTGGGAATGTAAATTTTTGCAGTCACTAAGGAAAACATCATGGAAGTTTCTCAAAAAACTGAAAATAGAACTACCATGTGACCCAGCAATTCCACTGCTGCTGCTGCTAAGTCGCTTCAGTCATGTCCGACTCTGTGGGACCCCATAGACAGCAGCCCACCAGGCTCCCTCGTCCCTGGGATTCTCCAGGCAAGAACACTAGAGTAGGTTGCCATTTCCTTCTCCAATGTGTGAAAGTGAAAAGTGAAAGTAAAGTTGCTCAGTCATGTCCGACTCTTAGAGACCCCATGGACTGAAGCCTACCAGGCTCCTCGGTCCATGGGATTTTCCTGGAAAGAGTACTGGAGTGGTGTGCCATTGCCTTCTCCAATCCCACTCCTAGGTAAATATAAGAAGAAAATGAACACTAATTTGAAAAGATACATGAACCTCAATGTTTATTACAGCCATATTTACAATAGAAAACATACGGAAGCAACCAGTAAACAAGACACACATGGCTCCTGTCTTCATAGCACTAGTATGGGATAAGCAAGCATTTAAACACTATAGTAATCCTTAGAAATAATGGCAGATACATGTTCACTGAGATGGAAAAATTCTCCCAGCATATTGTATAAAAAAGGATGGCTACAATATAACATATAGTTTGATTCAATTTGTATAAATTAAAAAAAAATCACTGATGTATATATGCTCATCCAAATATAAGTATGTATATATATAAATAGATAGATTTATACAACATATATAATATATATGTTACAAATATTTAAGTAAACAGCAAAGTTAAAATATTAACAGTATATATTTCTATTGACACATTTATTGGTGTCCTCTAATTTCATTTTTATATTTCCTTTTGAATTTCCATATTGCTTTGCCTCGAGTGTATATTTATAGTTAGAAAACATTAATAATGCTCCTTCAAAGCAGAGTAACCCAGACATTAAGTTAACATATGCCCAGCTGTCTTTTCAAGTTCTTCTCTTTACCCTCAATGCCCTGTTTCTTCACAATTTCCCCATCATACCTTATTTCAGTCATATTCAATGTATGTATAACCAGCTTTCTTGGGTCTCAATGCCTTTGCATTTTCTCCCCCACTGTCTGGGAATCACTTTCACACCTTTTCACTTGGTGATCTAGCTACTTTGGGTGGTTCAGGCTTCATCTCGGATGTCTTTACTTAAAAGTACCCTTCTTCCACCTCTTTGCCATCAGACTATGATAAATGCCTCTCCTTCTTTACCACCACAGCCCAGTGTGGTTTGTGTACTGTGAACCAATTCATTACATAAATAAATAGAATGATAAGTTTAATATTGCTTTCCTCCTTTTCCTGCCCTGTTCTCTCTCAACAGCAACTCATCATTTCCTAGTCTTGTTCTCACTCACCTGGTCCCACTTGCACCAGCCTCCTTGTTCTATTGGAAGGACACAAATAATACCAATTGGGGACTTTTGCCCTGGCTATTTCCTCTCCCCAGAATTATTTCCCCAAGATAATCACAAGGTCAGTCCCTCATGTCTTTAATTAAGTCTTTGCTCAAATGTCCTGGATTAATAAGGCCTTCCCTCATTAACCTCTGGGGAGGGAAAAACTCCCCATTTCTTATAACTCATAAGGTTCTCTCTATACTTTATAATTCACTATTTTGTCATTAATGTTAACCTTCCATCTTCCCTGACTAGAATGTAAGCCCCATGAGAGCAAGGTCATAGATATTGGTTACTGATGTGCCCCTTGTACCAACAGTGCCTGAAACATTTCAGGGGGTTAATTAATACCTGTTAAGTTGGTAATAAACCTTACACCAAAGAATTTATGTCCATTTTTTACAATTTAATAAAAACAAATCCAGACTAATGTAAGAAGAAATTGATTTGAAAGTAATATGATGATAGGGTAATCTCTCATACCACCAAAGTAGTGCTGCAAATTCTCCAAGATAAGCTTCAACAATGCTTGAACCAAGAACTTTCAGATGTTCAAGACGGATTGAGAAAAGGCAGAGGAAAAAGAGATCAAATTGCCAACATTCTTTGGAACATAGAAAAAGGAAAATAATTGGAGAAAAATATCTCTTTCACTGACTACGTTAAACCTACCAACTGTATGGGTCACAAGAAATTGTGGAAAATTCTTAAAGAGATTGGAATACAAGACCATCTTACCTGAATTCAGGGCAAGAAGCAACAGTTAGAACCAGACATGGAACAACAGACTGGTTCCAAATTGAGAAAGGAGTACGTCAAGAATGTATACTGTCACCCTGTTTATTTAATTTACATGCAGAGTATATCCTGCAAAATGTTGGACTGGATGAAGCTTAAGATGGAATGAAGATTGCCTGGGGAAATATCAATAAACTTAATGTGCAGATGACACCACTCTTAAGGCATAAAGCAAAGCACTTTAAGGCATAAAGCAAAAAGGAACTAAAGAAGCTCTTGATGAGGGTGAAAGAGGAGAGTGAAAAAGCTAGCTTAACTCAGCATTCATAAAACGAAGACCATGGCATCCAGTCCCATCACTTCATGGCAAATAGATGGGGAAACAATGGGAAAAGTGGCAGACTTTATTTTCTTGGGCTCCAAAATCACTGAAGATGGTGAGAGCAGCCTTGACATTAAAAGATGCTTGCTCCATGGAAGAAAAGCTATGACCAACAAAGCCAGCATATTAAAAAACACAGGCATTACTTTATCAACCAAGGTCTGTAGGTCAAAGCTAAGGTTTTTTTGGTAGTCATGTATTGATGTGACAGTTGGATAATAAAGAAAGTTGAGTGCCAAAGAATTGATGCTTTTGAACTATGCTGTTGGAGAAGAAACTTGGGAGTTCCTTGGATGGCAAGGAGATCAAACCAGCCAATCCTAAAGGAAATCAGTCCTGAATATTCATTAGAAGGACTGATACTGAAGCTGAACTTCCAGTAACTTGACCACCTAATGTGAAAACTGACTCACTGGAAAAGATTCTGATGCTGGGAAAGATTGAAGGCCAGAGAAGAAGATGACAAAGAATGAGATGGTTGGAAGGCATCACCGATTCAATGGACTTGAGTTTGACCAAGCTGTGGGAGTTGGTGATGGACAGGGAAGCCTGTTGTGCTGCAATACATGTTACACAGAGATTCAGACAATACTGAGTGACTGAACTGAACTGTTTGCAATACGGAGAATGCTTTGACTACAAGTTCTTCACATGTCTCAAAATAAAACAGAAAAGATGTTTCTTTAACATGGAAGGACAAGGAGGGTAAGCAGCAACTCTGTGTGTGTGTGAGTGTGTGTGATGGGGCAAGTGGTGGAGATGGGTGAGCAGACAGCATGATGGAGCAGTTTAACAGGAAGTGTTTCTCTCTGTAGTGAGTTAACTTCCAAAATGAGCTATTAAGGGAGACAGAAATGTCTGACTCTTAGTGCTTGCTCAACCTTAGGGGAAAGCTGAAGTTTAGAGGAGAGAAGCTTGGCTGAAGTTTAGTTAAGCCAAGTCAGTGGGTATGTTATGGATCATTGTGAGCACTTGGCCAATCTCTGCTGTTGTTTAAAAGAGGCAAAGTCTGTCCTTAGATTGTATTGTTGTTACTGCAATGGCAAGTCCATGTGCCTGATGCAAAATTAGGCCCTTAAACACTAAACATTAGAGTTTGGAACAGAGAACACTTTATTACAATTCATACAAGGAGATGGGTGGCTTATACCCTAAGAACCCAAAGTTATTGAAAGTTTCAGTAAATCCATTCAAAAACATATGTTAGAGAGAGTTGAGGTTAGTTTCAGACTTCTTGGTGTCAGACCCTTTGTTCTAAAGGTCAGATCACGGTCAGGTAATGATGTTCCTGTAAATCTCTATCAGATGAATGTTATTCTCTGTCCTGACAAGAAAGGGCAAAGTCTCAAGGCATAATTTTTGCCCTGAAATGTCCCAGTCCTGGTTAAGGGGAAGTAGATATCAGTCAGCAGCTCCTTCAGGGCCAAGTTCCCACATTCTCTCCAGGTCTCATTCCTGACAGAGCCAGGCACCCAACCCAATAGGTCCTCAGTCTCCTCAGGCTGTCCAGATAGGGAGACCAATTCTCACAAACTGAGACCCAGAAAGACGCCCACTGCTAGTAGGTCGCAGAAACATGGGTGGGGGAGAGCTTCATCGTTCCTCAAGGCCTGGGCCAAGGCTAGTGGAGGGCCTTAGTGAGGGCTCTGGAGCACTACAGGATATAGTCTCCATTCTGTTCCCTGGGCACTCAAGCTCACCTGCTGGCCCAAAGCTGGATGAACTCCAAGGCCTCTAGAAGAAGGCCTGAGTCTGCCTTATCTTACTCTCCACCTGATGACCACCACACCACCCTTGACTCAATCACTTCCCCACTGGTCTCTCACTGACAGTAATTTGTGGGTAGGGCCAAATGTGGTGCCAACCAATGGTTGAGCAGGACAACTAGTGGTCACTCATTGACAATTGGCTGCTTGTGAATGGGGCCCTCTGAGGCACCAAGCAAGGCTGAGCAACGCCTGTTGCCTAGGAACAGGGTGGGTTGAAAGGAAGCACATTAAAGGCTATCTTCTAAGGACTGTGCTCATCCTGCTCTGTTCAACTGTGAATAGAATAAGAATCACTGTGAGTTTAAGGCTGGTCAAAATAGTTTTAAAGGTGGTCTGGCCTTCACATTCTTCTTGGCTTTGAACTATTAACTATACTATATGCTGAGAATGTGGTCAAGTGACAGTTGTTGGAGGGGCATAGAGATAAGCACTGGTGACAGGTATCCCTGGGAATACAATGAAAAGAATGATGTGCAAAAGTTAAATTAGCATGTGAAATAAAAATCTGAGGTTGGAAAAGAGTCAATCAAAAAGATTCCAGCATGTTGGACCCAAAGTGTCCTTATGTAACAGAGCAGCATGAGCACAGCCCTTAGCAGGTACCCATCACTGTGCCTTATTACTCTGTGTCCTGTTACTAGACATGGGTCTTGCTCAGCCATTGGTCAGTGCCTCACTGGACCCTGCCCACAAGCAACCAACTATCAATCAGCTACCTACTGGTACTTGTCTTGTTCAGCTATTGGTTAGCACCACAGTAGGCCCTGCCTACTGGTAACTGTCAATGAGGGACCACTGGGGAAGTGGCTCAGTCAAGAGTCAGTGGTGCGCTGATGATCTGACTTTTCCCTTTGAGGACCTTAGGTTTTTTTTTTTTTTGTTTGTTTGTTTTTGTTTTTTGTTTTTTTAATTCAGGAATGTATTTCTGGTAGATGGGGCAAGTTGAATTATGAGAGTTGAATTGTCCCCAACAATATTGGTGGAGGAGACATTTAACACTTTCTTTTTTCTGTTGTATAATCTTATGGAGGCTGTGTATTGACCTTAGGGCAACAGACTGAGGATTCACCAAGACTGGGGGTCTCTAAAGGTCATTGGAGTAGAAAAACATCCAACCTGTTCTTAATTATCTTTTTCACTTTAAGCTTTTACTCTTAAGTTCCTTAAGCCCCTCAAAAATACCCAACAAGAAGAGAGCAGTCTATAGTTGAAGTGACTAGAGGACTCTAAATTTCTGAAGTGGGATGGAAAGTGTTTTTCAGAGGTTCATAGAGGGATGGAAGAGTCAGGAGTGTTGAAGGCAGACATATAAGTCAAAGAATAAAGGGAATTGAAGGAAAGTCTGAAGGTCATGAGAAGAAGCACCATGCCCCTGAATCAGCACTCCCCAGAATCAGACACAGAGGTATCAGGATTGGGAAAGTTATATCATGGCCTCCCTTAGCATCCACTAGCCCATGTTGATGGGCAAAATGGTACACTGTGATGTCTAATTCCCTCAAGCCACCATTGGCTAGGGGAGTGCCTATCTGACCAATCAAATTGAAGGGTGTGGCTCCTCATTGTCCTGATAAGGTATATATAGGGAGATCAGAGGTAGAGATTCTGGGTTAGGTCGCTTTATGGTATCATCATGACTAAGGTAACCAGGAAGCCACAGCAGCCAAGAAGAGTTGCAATGTGGTTACCTTCAAGGATGAAAGGAAGAAAGAACTTTTGTCAACAGAACTACAGAGACAGTGTGAAGGTAAGATGACTCCATCTATGCTCCCAATGTTATTCATTGACTTTGCTGCCCAAGTCCTCTACACTGTCCCTGCCTGGCACAAAAGCCCTCATCAGCCCACATCCCTTTTCATGAAATCTCCCTTCCAATTCAGTTTTTATACTCTTTCCTCAAAACTAGTAACCTTCCCTTGCCTTTAGAGGCACGAAAGATGACCATGAGGTTCAGAAGACCTCTACAAGGAGCCCTGAAAAAGAAAATACAGTCATATGCCACTCAGTTGAAGAAGGTGAAGAAAACAAGAAAGCCAAAGTGTTTTTTTTTTTTCTGTTCCTGTGCATGCAAGAAACTGAATCAAAGCAAAAAAAGGTACAGAGATATGAGGCAGAGTCAAAGAAGGAGGCAGAATCAAAAGAGAAGATAAGCTCAGCCGCGCCAGAATGAGAGACCCTGGAGAAGTACAACCTGGGCAGCCGGTAACTGAATAGAAAAGGTCAGACAGTTTAGAATTGTGTCTCCAGAGGTCTGTTTTCTTAGAAATGGCCAACCAGGAGAAAGACTGACTCTCGCACTAACATAGTAAACTGATGGCTGCAATTAAAAGAAAGATCAAACACTGAAAAGATGATATTTGTGTGTGTGTGAATTTTCTGATGGACGGGAGGGAAAAAAGAGAAGAGGTGAGCGCCTGAAAAAGGAGGGATATGGAGTCCTGAGAGGTTGGGGAACAGACACTCAGGTCCCCAGTTAGCCAGGGTGTAGAGGTCTAGACTGGGTGAGGAGTCTGCACTGAAGATGGATAAACCTGCTTAACAATTGATCTCAGTGGCAAGGAGTAGTGGTGTGGTGTTACTGCCTTTGTTTTGGGTGTGGAATGAAAATAGGGTCTAGATTGCCAGAACCCAGATGGGAAGAGGGTTTCAGATGGGGATGGTGAATGTGAAGCTCCCCCTGAATGTGAAACTCTGACTGTAAATGTGAAACTCTGCCCCAGGAGGGGCAGTTATCACCTCCTGGTCCCCTACCTCATAATGGGGTTTGTTGCATCACTCGCCTATGCTGTCAGCTAAAGGTTCTCAGAAGGCACAAATGCTGATACAACTAAAACCCACAACTAGCACTCCCAAGGACTAAAATGATGTTTGAAGGGAACAAATCAAGTTCAATTAGGCCACTGTTATGCTAAGAAATTGGTGGGAGAAGTGTATTCCCAAAGGCAGGACAGTGGGTGTGGCCCAATCCCAGTGCAGATGACAAACAGGATCACCACCCACGAGAATTTCTTTATTGGTGGAGGCACTATGCAGGTTGTGGGATCATAGTTCCCTGACCAGGGACTGAACCCCTTCCCCTTCTAGTGAAAACACGGAGTCCTAACCACTGGACAGCCATGGTAGTTTATACAGAGACTTTTGATACAAGTATTAATATAACAGTGAGTAAAAGCTGGTCTTTTATTTATCATCATACCCTAGAATTTCTAAATAACAACAGTGGTAAAACATTCTACCCCAATAAAGTCTTTTGTTAGTACATGTTCTAAAAGTTTATCATGCTTTAAAAGTAAGGGTATGGAATATTTATTTTGGTGTTAACTTTCATTTTGAAATGTTTAAAAAGGTTCTAGGAGTAGTCAATCAAATGTGGAAATATATAAGGCAGAGTCTCTGACCAGAGGAATCCTGTGTGTCTTCAGAAAATATTTTAGAAAAAACTAAAACACAGTTTCAACATCAGCATCAAAAGAGTTGAGTTCAGATTTGAAGTCAATGATATGGTATCTTTTATCTGGACTGCAGCTCCCTAATTAAATCTTTCTGGCACTTTAACTCCTGGGAGACCCAGTTGATGATTCAAAGTCAGTCACTGAATGTGATTTAAAATCAATATCCTGCATCGAACCTAGACTGGCCGATTATACAGAGTGAAGTAAGCCAGAAAGAAAAACACCAATACAGTATACTATGGAATTTAGAAAGATGGTAATGATAACCCTGTATGTGAGACAGCAAAAGAGACACAGATGTATAGAACAGACTTTTGGACTCTGTGGGAGAGGGAGAGGGTGTGATGATTTGGGAGAATGGCATTGAAACATGTATAACATCATGTAAGAAATGAGTCTAGAACGAAATATTTTCAACATAATATATAATTAAATAAAGTGTGGTTCAAAATCTTAAGAAAAAAAAATAAAAAATAAAATCAATAAGAATGAAAGACACCCTGGGTGTGCTATCCTTTCAAAGGAAGTGGGAACACTTTCATGCCTTGCCTGCAAAAAATTAATTACCTAAAGCAGCCATCAGGATGATATGGACAGAGAGACTATATATCTACATATAGGTCAGTACTGTGATTTCAGATCTGCATATATAATCACCATTTAACACTATCACACTTTAACACCCTGCAGTTGGACTTACTGAAATGCTTGCTGTTATAGGGGAAGGTAACTGATTGCTAGGTCTGAAGAGCTGAAAATGAAAGTCATTCAGTCCTGTCGGACTCTTGGCGAGCCCATGGACTATACAGTCCATGGGATTTTGCAGGCGAGATTCCTGGAGTTGTTAGACTTTCCCTTCTCCATGGGATCTTCCAAATCCAGAGATGGAACCCAAGTCTACCAAATTGCAGTTGGATTCTTTACCAGATAAGCCACAAGGGAAGCCCAAGAATACTGGAATGGGAAGCCTATCACTTCTCCAGAGGAACTTCCCGACACAGGAATCGAGCTGGGATGTCCAGAATTGCAGATGGATTCTTTCCATCAGATTCTTTCCATCAGGCTATCAGAGAAGCCCTGAGGTGGACCAAAAGCTGATGTTAGAGGGCATGTTTCCCCAAAGTAGCCCTGGTATACATTTAAAAATACACTGATGCACTGTCACTTTCCAGAAAGAGGTGAGGCTGCATAAAGTTTAAAAAGGATCCAAGGACACCTAGGGTTAAAATGGAAAAACATAAATAATAAGTCATGAGTTGAGAAAGGATATATCCAAGTAGGATAACACAAAATATCAATATTGTTCGCCTGTAGCTCTCCTGGAAAAGGATGGTATATTGTGATTCAGACATGTCAAGTCCTATTGAAAATGCTGTTTTGGGTTTTTTGGTGGCAGTTTTTGCTCATTAGCACATACAAAGAGTAGTACAAACTCTTTTTTTTTTTAATTTTTATTTTTTTCTTTTTTTTTAAATTTTAAAATCTTTAATTCTTACATGCATTCCCAAACATGAACCCCCCTCCCACCTCCCTCCCCAAAACATCTCTCTGGGTCATCCCCATGCACCAGCCCCAAGCATGCTGCATCCTGCGTCAGACATAGACTGGCGATTCAAGTACAAACTCTTTAGATTTCCACTTTTACAGGTTCCCTATGAATAAAGTCCAACTGACCTCTCTAGCTCTGTCCATAACAACCTCTATTGACTAATACAATGATTTCCCTAAGACCTTCTGCTTTCCTCTATGCTTGTGTCCAGTCTATCTTCTGTGACTCAGAAGCTAGTAACCATTTGAGGCCAGCCTAATGGTCACCTCCCAAAGAAATTTCCTCAATCATTCTCTTGAGTATTATTTTTTTTTCATGTTTTTTATTCACTTACTGTTTAATACATGCAGCTTTTATGATGATTTTTTGAGTATGTATCTTATCAGAAATGCATGCCAGAGAGGTAAATGGATTAGAAATCAACAGCTTCACTCTCCATGGAGTTCTCCTGGCAGGAATACTGGAGATGGTTGTCATGGCCACCTGAAGGGATCTTCCCAACCCAGGGATTGAACCTGCATCTCCTGCATTGAAAGCAGATTCTTTACCAACTGAGCCAAGTGGGAAGCCCAAATACATGTATATGTAAAGCTGAATCACTTTGCTGTACACCTGAAACTAACACAACATGGTAAATCAACTATACTCAAAAAAAAAAAAAAAAAAGAATACATCAACATGTGGAACAATTAGCTCAAAATACTAATCAAAAAATTCAGAAGCATTCCTAAACCTAGGCTGTAAGAATGATCCACAGGGAATAGGGTAAGAAGAAAAAAGGAGCATTCAAGTTCTGACCTGTGCCCATGGGAGAGGACTCAGAATATAAGGGAGATTACATGGATGGAGATCTGCCGTGGGTGTTAGTGGTTGGGCCATATATTGCACACACCAGTCCTGTGGTCTGACACAGGGAAGACAAGCACCCTTAGCTGGTTACAGGGCCATGTGGACTAACAGGAGGACTGTGGGAAGCCTGGACTCCCCCCTCAAGGATCATGTGCTCAGGTCTTGCTCCCAAGTCAGGGTGAAGTGGACTGATGGAGACCACACTTGTGGCTTCCCCTTTTCCCCAAAACTACCCACCCCTACACATGCCCTGCTTACTTAGTGTGGCTGCTCCACTGGAGCAGGGGCTGCCATGGCGAGGGAGAGAGCTGGGATGTGGGAAACAGAGGTGCATCTGGCCCAGGGTGGCATCTGTGTGGGACATCTGGGGCCATGCTCATGGAGGGCACTTACACAGGCAGCCCATCTGGAGAAGTCCTGATCTATGATGGAGACCAGACTGCCACAGCAGATGACCCAGTACATGCCCAGAGCCCATGAGGGCCTCACCTGCCCAATAGAAACCCTCTTCAACAGGGAAGGGCAGCAGAGGCAGGGGGAACTGATAAGTTCTGAGGGACCAAGGGGTCTCATACCAGAAGCTATGTTTAAGCAGGGTGGGAGAAGCTACTGCTGGTGCTGGCACAGGTGTTACATTGGAGGTACTGTGGACCTCTGTCAGCAGCAAGCCTATAGATTGGCTCCTTTTTCCAACATGCACAGGCCCCTCTTGTCCCTCTGTGGCAAGGGTTGCAGTGTGGGGAGAGGGGAGGGCATATATTTAGAGGGAACACAGGCAGGTCTGGCCTGACAATCAGGACCTCTGCTCCAGAAACTTGAGACCCCACCCTGCCCTCAATATAGCTGAGAAGGCCACTGAGAATAGAGGAAGTCTCTGCCTAACAACTGGCTTTAGCCTAGGCATCACAGATCTCCTCCCAAGGTGATAGTTGATGGCATACCCTGAGGAAAGATGTGATTTGTGGCCCATCAGATCCTGCCTCACTCTGGGTACCACACAGACTATACAGTCATGCTCCCCAACAAGAACATCCCATCAAGACCATGATATATAATTGATACACTTAAATTCAGAGAGGCAGAAAAAATTGGGAAGGACTGATGCTGAAGTTGAAACTATAATAAACTTTAATACTTTGGCCATCAGATGGGAAGAACTGATAATTTGAAAACACCCTGATGCTGGGAAAGACTGAAGCAGGAGGAGAGTGATACAACAGAATAAGATGATTAGATGTCATCACCGACTCAATGGACATGAGTCTGAGTAAACTCTGGGAGTTGGTGATGGACAGGGAGACCTGGCATGCTGTAGTCATGGGGTTGCTAAGCACTGGACATGGCTGAGCAGCTGAACTGAACTGAGAAAAATGGGAAGAGAGTAGGACTGGTCTCCATTGAAAGGCTGTGAGATAACCTCTGATAAAACAACCAAAAAACAGAGGTATATAAAGTACTAGGTAAAGATTTAGAAGAATTAGTAATAATAATGCCAACTGAACTAGGAAAAAAAAAAGAAAAGAAAAAAAACACCGTGAAAATTCCAATAAGGAACTTGAAGGAAAAAAAAAAAAAAAAAGAACCAGAGCTGAAGAATAAAGTTACTGACAAGAGAAACACAAAAAGTTAACAGCAGGTCAGATAATACATCAGTCAGTCAGTCAGTTCAGTCGCTCAGCCGAGTCTGACTATTTGTGACCCCATGAATTGCAGCACGCCAGGCCTCCCTGTCCATCACCAAATCATGAAGTTCACTCAAACCCGTGTCCATCAAGTCGGTGATGCCATCCAGCCATCTAATCCTCTGTTGACCTCTTATTCTACTGCCCCCAGTCCCTCCCAGCATCAGAGTCTTTTCTAATGAGTCAACTCTTCGAATGAGGTGGCCAAAGCACTGGAGTTTCAGCTTTAGCATCATTACTTCCAAAGAAATCCCAGGGCTGATCTCCTTCAGAATGGACTGGTTGGATCTCCTTGCGGTCCCAGGGACTCTCAAGAGTCTTCTCCAACACCACAGTTCAAAAGCATCAATTCTTTAGCACTCAGCTTTCTTCATAGCCCAACTCTCACATCCATACATGACCACTGGAAAAACCATAGCCTTGATTAGACAGACCTTTGTTGACAAAGTAACGTCTCTGCTTTTGAATATGCTATCTAGTTTGGTTATAACTTTCCTTGCAAGGAGTAAGCGTCTTTTAGTTTCATGGCTGCAATCACCATCTGCAGTGATTTTGGAGCCCAGAAAAATAAAGTCTGCTACTGCTGCCCAATCTATTTCCATGAAGTGATGGGATCATATTCCATGATCTTCGTTTTCTGAATGTTGAGCTTTAAGCCAACTTTTTCACTCTCCTCTTTCACTTTCATCAAGAGGCTCTTTAGTTCCTCTTCACTTTCTGCCAAAAGGGTGGTGTCATCTGCATATCTGAGGTTATTGATATTTCTCCCAGCAATCTTGACTCCAGCTTGTGCTTCTTCCACTCCAGCGTTTCTCATGATGTACCCTGAATATAAGTTAGATAAGCAGGATGACAACATACAGCCTCGAAGTACTCCTTTTCCTATTTGGAATCAGTCTGTTGTTCCATGTCCAGTTCTAAGTGTTGCTTCCTGACCTGCACATAGGTTTCTCAAGAAGCAGGTCAGGTGGTCTGATATTCCCATCTCTTTCAGAATTTTCCACAGTTTATTGTGATCCGCACAGTCAAAGGATTTGGCATAGTCAATAAAGTAGAAATAGATGACTTTCTGGAACTCACTTTTCAATGATCCAGAAGATGTTGGCAATTTGATCTCTGGTTCCTCTGCCTTTTCTAAAACCAGTATGAACATCAGGAAGTTCACGGTTCAAGTATTGCTGAAGCCTGGCTTGGAGAATTTTGAGCATTACTTTACTAGCATGTAAGATGAGTGCCATTATGTGGTAGTTTGAGCATTCTTTGGCATCGCCTTTCTTTGGAATTGGAATGAAAACTGACTTTTTCCAGTCCTGTGGCCACTGCTGAGTTTTCCAAATTTGCTGGCATGTTGAGTGCAGCACTTTCACAGCATCATCTTCCAAGGTTTGAAATAGCTCAACTGGAATTCCATCACCTCCACTAGCTTTGTTCATAGTGATGCTTCCTAAGGCCCACTTGACTTCACATTCCAGGATATCTGACTATAGGTGAGAGATCATACCATCGTTATTATCTTGGTCATGAAGATCTTTTTTGTACAGTTCTTCTGTGTATTCTTGCCACCTCTTCTTATCTTCTGCTTCCGTTAGGTCCATACCATTTCTGTCCTTTATCAAGCCCATCTTTGCATGAAATGTTCCCTTGGTATCTCTAATTTTCTTGAAGAGATCTCTAGTCTTTCCCATTCTGTTTTTTTTTTTTTTTTCATCTATTTATTTGCATTGATCACTGAGGAAGGCTTTCTTATCTCTCCTTGGTATTCTTTGGAATTCTGCATTCAGATGCTTTTATCTTTCCTTTTCTGCTTTGCTTTTCGCTTCTCTTCTCTTCACAGCTATTTGTAAGAATGCATAATAATGGAAATCACCAATCAGAGTAGCTAAAAGAAAATCCAACAAAAAAATGCGAACATTTTATGAGACCTGTGGAAAACATTAAGCATATAAGCATTCATACTATAGGCCTCTCAGAAGGACAAAAGAGAGAGATGATAAAATGTATTTGATGAAATTATGACTGAAAACTTTCCAAACCAGAAGAAGGGAACAACCAAGTACAGAAACCACACAGAATATGTGACGAGGTGAACCAAAACAAGCCCACACTAAGATAGTATAACTAAAATGGCAGAAGTAAGAAGTAAAGAGAGTATTCGAAAGGCAACAAGAGACAATACAGAATAATATAAAAGGGAACTCCTGTAAGTCCATTTGCTGAATTTTGTATAAACACATTGCAGGCCAGAATAGAGTGGCATGATATATCGATATTTAAATTGTGGAAAGAGAAATACTTACAACCTGATTTAACTCCCCAGTAAGATTTTCAATTCCGAATTGCAAGAGAGGTTAAAAAAAACAAACAAACAAACAAACAAACAAAAAAACTAAGTTCAGTTGCTCAGTAATGTCCCTATCATACCGACCACATGGCCTGCAGCATGCCAGACCTCACACACGTACACACACACACACACACACACACACACACACACACAAAATGGGATATTACTAAGCCACAAAAGAGAATGAAAATCTGCTACATGCAACAACATGGATGGGCTTGTGAGGAATTTTCATTAGTGAAATAAGTCGAATTAGAGAAAAAGAAAGATAAATATTGTGTAATATCGTTTATATGTGGACTCTAAAAATACAACAAATTACAGAATGTAAATGACCTAGACTTGCCCATGAGCCTCCAGGAGTTTCCAGCAGAGGGATGGGACAGTGGTGGCCTGCTGCAGGGTTGGGGGCAGTGATTACAGCAGTGCAAGCAAGGGACCTTTTGAAGGAGGTTCCATTATCTTCTTTACCTCTAGGATAGTTTGGCCTCAGGTCAAATAAAAGGGCAGGAATGCAGCCCCGCCCTTCAGCAGGAAATTGGATTAAAAATTTACTGAGCATGGCCCCAATCATCAGAACCAGACCCAGGTTCCCCCTCAGTCAGTCTCTCCCATGAGGAAGCTCCCATAAGCCTCTTAGCCCTCTTCATCAGAGGGAAGAGAGAATGAAGCTCACAATCACACAAAACTAAATTACCACACAATTGCACTCATCTCACACACTAGTAACGTAATGCTCAAAATTCTCCAAACCAGGCTTCAGCAATACATGAACCGTGAACTTCCAGATGTTCAAGTTGGTTTTAGAAAAGGCAGAGGAACCAGAGATCAAATTGCCAACATCCGCTGGATCATGGAAAAAGCAAGAGAGTTCCAGAAAAATATCTATTTCTGCTTTATTGACTATGCCAAAGACTTTGACTGTGTGGATCACAATAAACTGTGGAAAATTCTAAAAGAGATAGGAACACACTGCCTCTCGAGAAACCGCTATGCAGGTCAGGAAGGAACAGTTAGAACTAGACATGGAACAACAGACTGGTTCCAAATAGGAAAAGGAGTATGTCAAGGCTGTATATTGTAACCCTGCTTATTTAACTTCTATGCAGGGTACATCATCCGAAACCCCGGGGTGGAAGAAGCACAAGCTGGAATCAAGATTGCTGAGAGAAATATCAATAACCTCAGATATACAGATGACACCACCCTTATGGCAGAAAGTGAAGAGGAATTAAAAAGCTTCCTGATGAAAGTGAAAAAGGAGAGTGAAAAAGTTGGCTTAAAGCTCAACATTCAGAAAATGAAGATCATGGCATCTGGTCCCATCACTTCATGGGAAATAGATGGGGAAACAGTGGAAACAGTGTCAGAATTTATTTCTTTGGGCTCCAAAATCACTGTAGATGGTGATTGCAGCCATGCAATTAAAAGACGTTTACCCCTTGGAAGGAAAGTTATGACCAACCTAGATATCATATACAAAGAAGAGACATAACTTTGCTAGCAAAGGTCCGTCTAGTCAAGGCTATGGTTTTTCCAGTGGTCATGTATGGATGTGAGAGTTGGACTGTGAAGAAGGCTGAGCACCGAAGAATTGATGCTTTTGAACTGTGGTATTGGAGAAGACTATTTCTCAATAGTCTTCTAAGGACTGCCAAGAGATCCAACCAGTCCATTCTAAAGGAGATCAGCCCTGGGATTTCTTTGGAAGGAATGATGCTAAAGCTGAAACTCCAGTACTTTGGCCACCTCATTCAAAGAGTTGACTCATTGGAAAAGACTCTGATGCTGGGAGAGATTGGGAGCAGGAGGAGAAGGGGACGACAGGGCATGAGATGGCTGGATCGCATTACCAACTCGATGGACGTGAGTCTGAGTGAACTCTGGGAGTTGGTGATGGACAGGGAGGCCTGGCATGCTGAAATTCATGGGGTCATGGAGAGTTCGACATGACTGAGCAACTGAACTGAACTGAAACAAACTGACCACATGGACAGTAGTCTTGTCTAACTCAATGAAACTATGAGTCATGCAGTGTAGGGCCACCCAACATGGGTGGGTCAAGTAGGAGAGCTCTGACAAAACGTGGTTCCCTGGAGAAAGGAATGGCAAACCACTTCAGTATTATTCCCTTGAGAAACCCATGCACAGTATGAAGAGCCAAAAAAATAGGACACTGAAAGCTAAACTCACCAGGTCAGCAGGTGCTACTGGAGGTAAGTGGAGAGCTAACTCCAGAAAGAATGAAGAGACAGAGCCAAAGAAAAAACAATACAGTTGTGGATGTGACTGGTGCTGGAAGTTTTCAGTCTGTCTGCCCTCTGATGCAGAAGAATAAGAGGCTTATGGAAGCTTCCTCATGAAAGAGACTGACTGATTGGGAATCTGAGTCTTGTTCTGATGGATGGGGCATGCTCAGTAAATCTTAAAACCAATTTTCTGTTCAAGGGTGGGGCATGTTCCCTCCCTGTTATTTTTTCAGTTCAATCAGTCAGTCGTGCCCCATTCTCCACGACCCCTTGAATTGCAGCACGCCAGGCCTCCCTGTCCATCACCAACTCCCAGAGTTCACTCAGACTCATGTCCATCGAGTCAGTGATGCCATCCAGCCATCTCATCCTCTGTCGTCCTCTTGTCCTCCTGCCCCCAATCCCTCCCAGCATCAGAGTCTTTTCTAATGAGTCAACTCTTTGCATGAGGTGGCCAAAGTACTGGGGTTTCAGCTTTAGCATCATTCCTTCCAAAGAACACCAAGGACTGATCTCCTTTAGAATGGACTGGTTGGATCTCCTGGCAGTCCAAGAAACTCTAAAGAGTCTTCTCCAACACCACAGTTCAAAAGCACCAATTCTTCGGCACTCAGCTTTCTTCACAGTCCAACTCTGACATCCATACATGACCACTGGGAAAACCATAACCTTGAATGGACGAATCTTTGTTGGCAAAGTACTGTCTCTGCTTTTCAATATGATATCTACGTTGGTGATAATTTTTCTTCTAAAGAGTAAGCGTCTTTTAATTTTATGGCTGCAATCACCATCCACAGTGATTTTGGAAACACCCCCCCCCAAAAAAAAAAAAAGTCTGGAACTGTTTCCACTGTTTCCCCGTCTATTTCCCATGAAGTGATGGGACCAGATGCCATGATCTTGCTTTTCTGAATGTTGAGCTTTAAGTCATCATTTCACTCTCCACTTTCACTTTCATCAAGAGGCTTTTTAGTTCCTTTCACTTTCTGCCAAAAAGGTGGTGTCATCTGCATATCTGAGGTTATTGACATTTCTCCTGGCAATCTTAATTTCAGCTTATGATTCTCCCAGCCCAGTGTTTCTCATGATATATTCTGCAAAGAAGTTAAATAAGCAGGGTGACAATATACAGCCTTGACGTACTTCTTCTCCTATTTAAAACCAGTCAGTTGTTCCATGTCCAGTTCTAACTGTTTCTTCCTGACCTGCATATAGGTTTTTCAAGAGGCAGGTCAGGTGGTCTGATATTCCCATCTCTTTCAGAATTTTCCACAGTTTATTGTGATCCACACAAAGGCTATAGCCAATAAAGCAGAAATAGATGTTTTTCTGGAACTCTCTTGATTTTTCGATGATACACTAGATGTTGGCAATTTGATCTCTGGTTCTTCTGCCTTTTCTAAAACCAGCTTGAACATCTGGAATTTCACGGTTCACGTATTACTGAAGCCTGGCTTGGAGAATTTTGAGCATTGCTTTACTAGCATGTGAGATGAGTGCAATTGTGTGGCAGTTGGAGCATTCCTTGCTATTGCCTTTCTTTGGGATTGGAATGAAAACTGACCTTTTCCAGTCCTGTGGCCACTGCTGAGTTTTCCAAATTTGCTGGCATATTGACTGCAGCAGTTTCACTGCATCATCTCTCAAGATTTGAAATAGCTCAACTGGAATCCTTCACCTCCACTAGGTTTGTTCATAGTGAGGCTTTCTAAGGCCGATTTGACTTCACATTCCAAGATGTCTGGCTGTAGATGAATGATCACACCATCATGATTATCTGGTCATGGAGATCTCTTTTGTACAGTTTTTCTGTGTATTCTTGCCACCTCTTGTTAAAATATTCTGCTTCTGTTAGGTCCATACCATTTCTGTCCTTTATCGAGTCCATCTTGGCATGAAATGTTCCCTTGGTATCTCTAATTTTTTTGAAGAGATCTCTAGTCTTTCCCATTCAGTTGTTTTCCTCTATTTCTTTGCACTGATTGCTGAGGAAGGCTTTCTTATCTCTTCTTGCTATTCTTTGGAACTCTGTATTCAGATGTTTTTATCTTTCCTTTTCTGCTTTGCTTTTCGCTTCTCTTCTTTTCACAGCTATTTGTAAGGCCTCCCCAGACAGTCATTTTGCTGTTTTGCATTTCTTTTCCATGGGGATGATCTTGATCCCTGTCTCCGA
This sequence comes from Ovis canadensis, assembly GCF_042477335.2. Classification (NCBI taxonomy): domain Eukaryota; kingdom Metazoa; phylum Chordata; class Mammalia; order Artiodactyla; family Bovidae; genus Ovis; species Ovis canadensis. The sequence continues at coordinate 91,725,493 of NC_091727.1, forward strand.
TACAATGTCTGGAAACCCCATCCATAGTTCATCAGGTACTTATCCATCAGATCTAGTCCCTTAAATCTATTTCTCACTTCCACTGTATAATCATAGGGGATTTGATTTAGGTCATACCTGAATGGTCTAGTGGTTTTCCCTACTTTCTTCAATTTGAGTCTGAATTTAGCAATAAGGAGTTCATGATCTGAGCCACAGTCAGCTCCTGGTCTTGTTTTTGTTGACTGTATAGAAATTCTCCATCTTTTGCTGCAGAGTACATAATCAGTCTGATATCGGTGTTGACCATCTGGTGATGTCCATGTGTAGAGTCTTCTCTTGTGTTGTTGGAAGAGGGTGTTTGCTATGACCAGTGCATTTTCTTGGAAAAGCTCTATTAGTCTTTGCCCTGCTTCATTCTGCATTCCAAGGCCAAATTTGCCTGTTACTCCAGGTGTTTCTTGACTTCTTACTTTTGCATTCTGGTCCCCTATAATGAAAAGGACATCTTTTTTTGTGTGTTAGTTCTAGAAGGTCTTATAGGTCTTCATAGCACCTTTCAACTTCAGCTTCTTCAGCATTACTGGTTGAGGCATAGACTTGGATTACTGTGGTACTGAATGGTTTGCCTTGGAAATGAACAGAGATCATTTGGTTGTTTTTGAGATTGCATCCAAGTAATACTTTTCAGACTCTTTTGTTGACCATGATGGCTAATCCATTTCTTCTGAGGGATTCCTGCCTGCAGTAGTAGATACAATGATCCTCTGAGTTAAATTCTCCCATTACAGTCCATTTTAGTTCGCTGATTCCTAGAATGTCGATGTTCACTGTTGCCATCTCTTGTTTGACCACTTCCAATTTGCCTTGATTCATGGACCTGACATTCCAGGTTCCTACACAATATTACTATTTACAGCATCATACCTTGCTTCTATCACCAGTCACATCCACAGCTGGGTATTGTTTTTGCTTTGGCTCCATCCCTTCATTCTTTCTGGAGTTTTTTCTCCACTGATCTCCAGTATCATATTGGGCACCTACCGACCTGGGGAGTTCCTCTTCCAGTATCCTATCATTTTGCCTTTTCATACTGTTCATGGGGTTCTCAAGGCAAGAATACTAAAGTGGTTTGCCATTCCCTTTTCCAGTGGACCATATTCTGTCAGACCTCCCCACCATGACCCACCCATCTTGGGTGGCCCCACAGGGCATGGCTTAGTTTCATTGAGTTAGACAAGGCTGTGGTCCTAGTGTGATTATATTGACTAGTTTTCTGTGAGTATGGTTCAGTGTGTCTTCCCTCTGATGCCCTCTTGCAACATCTACCCTCTTACTTGGGTTTCTTTACCTTGGAGGTGGGTTATCTCTTCATGGCTGCTCCAGCAAAACACATCCGTTGCTCCTTACCTTGGACGAGGGGTATCTTCTCACCGCCCCCCCCCCCCTCCTGACCTTGAACGTGGGATAGCTCCTCTAGGCCCTCCTGCACCTGTGTAGCCACCACTTCTTGGAAGTGGTTTAACTCCTCTTGGCTGCTCCTGTGCTGTCACAGCCTGGCACTCTCGGCTGCCACCCCTGACCTTGGACCTTGGGTAGCCCCTCCCGGCTGCTGCCCCTGCCCTCAAACATGAGGTAGCTCCTCTCAGCCATTCCTGTGCCATCACAGCCTGGTACTCTCAGCCACTGCAGTGATCTCGGACATGGGGTAACTCCTCTTGGCTGCTGCCGCTTGGGCATGTGGTCCTCCTGGCTTCTGCCCCTGACCTCGGAGCTGGGGTAGCTCCTCTCAGCTGCACTATGTGCACCAGTTACAGCTGCCCATGCTATCCCCTGTTATTTGACCTGAGGTCAAGTATGGCAGAGGTAATGAAGATAATGAGATCTCCTTCAAAAGGTCCCATGCAGCCACTGCTACACTCAATGCCCCCAACCCTGCAGCAGGCCACTGCTGAACCATGCCTCTGCCAGGGACTCCTGGACATTCACAAGCAAGTCTGGGTCAATCTCTTTTGAGGTCACTGCTCCTTTCTCCTGGGTCCTGGTACACACATGTTTCTGTCTATGACTTCCAAGAGTCTGTTTCCGCAGTCTTACATAAGTTCTGAAAACTCTATGGTGCAGTTACTGGCGACCTTCTCCAAGAGGGCTTATACCATACCCAGGACTACTGCACCCAGAGTCCCAGCCCCTGCAGCAATCCACTGCTGACTCGTACCTCTGCAGGAGACACTCACACAGTTCTGTCTCAGTCTCTGTGGATGCTCTGGGTCCTGGTGCACACAAAGTTTGTTTGAACCTTCAGAGAGTCTGGTGGGTATGGGGTTTGATTCTAAATGCAATTTTACCCCTCCTACAATCTTGCTGGGGCTTCTTTGCCCTTGGACATGGGGTATCTTTTTTTGGTGAGATCCAACATTCTTCTCTTGATGATCATTCAACAGCGAGTTGTAATTTTGGAGTTCTTTCAGGAGAAGTTGTGTGCACGTCCTTCTACTCTGCCATCTTGGAGAAAATGTTGAGAATGGAGAAGGCTATACATGTGTGGACACAGGGAATATATGGGAGATATCCATACCTTTCTCACAATCTTGCTATGAATCAAACTGCTCTAAAAATAATGACTTTAAAAATGAACCAAACAAACAATAATCATTTACATGTCACTTATTTTGTCAAAGGCTTCTAGGGCACCCAAAGTTGGATAAGTTACTTCCTTGATCCCATTGACTGCTCTCAGACACTTCTACTCTTCTACTTAAAATTCTCTCATAGTTTCAGGGTACAGAGAGTAGTGAAAGTATAAAAAAAAAGCATAAAGATGATACTTTTTCATGACAAAATAACTCTGCATCATAACTGTGCTGGAAGTTACATTCACTTAACACATTTGACAACATATCCAGGCGCTATGGCTAAGCCAACTTGACAAATAAATTTAACTATGACAGAGACTGAAGTTTATAAATTGCCTTTTATTGTGAGCTTTGTTGGATAAAAAAGTAAATGCTCTAAAGAAATGAGGGAGATTGTCTTTACTCCATTGTATATTCTTGCCTCCTTTGTCAAAGATAAAGGTGTCCATATGTGTGTGGATTTATCTCTGGGCTTTCTATTTTGTTCCATTGATCTATATTTCTGTCTTTGTGCCAGTACCATACTGTATTGATGACTGTGGCTTTGTAGTAGAGCCTGAAGTCAGGCAAGTTGATTCCTCCAGTTCCATTCTTCTTTCTCAAGATTGCTTTGGCTATTCAAGGTTTTTTGTATTTCCATGCAAATCTTGAAATTATTTGTTCTAGTTCTGTGAAAAATATCGCTGGTAGCTTGATAGGGATTGCACTGAATTTGTAAATTGCTTTGGGTAGTATACTCATTTTCACTATATTGATTCTTCTGATCCATGAACCTGGTATATTTCTCCGTCTATTAGTGTCCTCTTTGATTTCTTTCATCAGTGTTTTATAGTTTTCTATATATAGGTTTTTAGTTTCTTTAGGTAGATATATTCCTAAGTATTTTATTCTTTTCGTTGCAATGGTGAATGGAATTGTTTCCTTAATTTCTTTTTCTACTTTCTTCTCTCTTTAACAAGTGGTGCTGGGAAAACTGGCCAACCACTTGTAAAAGAATGAAACTAGATCACTTTCTAACACCACACACTAAAATAAACTCAAAATGGATTAAAGATCTAAATGTAAGACCAGAAACTATAAAACTCCTAGAGGAGAACATAGGCAAAACACTCTCCGACATAAATCACAGCAGGATCCTCTATGATCCACCTCCCAGAATTCTGGAAATAAAAGCTAAAATAAACAAATGGGACCTAATTAAAATTAAAAGCTTCTGCACAACAATGGAAAGTATAAGCAAGGTGAAAAGTCCGCCTTCTGAATGGGAGAAAATAATAGCAACAAAATGAAACAACTGACAAACAACTAATCTCAAAAATATACAAGCAACTTATGCAGATCAACTCTGGAAAAATAAACGATCCAATCAAAAAATGGGCCAAAGAACTAAATAGACATTTCTCCAAAGAAGACATACGGATGGCTAACAAACACATGAAAAGGTGCTCAACATCACTCATTATTAGAGAAATGCAAATCAAAACCACAATGAGGTACCACTTCACACCAGTCAGAATGGCTGCAATCCAAAAATCTGCAAGCAATAAATGCTGGAGAGGGTGTGGAGAAAAAGGAACCCTCCTACACTGTCGGTGGGAATGCAAACTAGCACAACCACTATGGAGAACAGTGTGGAGATTCCTTAAAAAATTGCAAATAGAACTGCCTTATGACCCAGAAATCCCTCTGCTGGGCATACACACCGAGGAAACCAGAATTGAAAGAGACACATGTACCCCAATGTTCATCACAGCACTGTTTATAATAGCCAGGACGTGGAAACAACCTAGATGTCCATCAGCAGATGAATGGATAAGAAAGCTGTGGTACATATACACAATGCAGTATTACTCAGCCATTAAAAAGAATACATATGAATCAGTTCTAATGAGATGGATGAAACTGGAGCCGATTATACAGAGTGAAGTAAGCCAGAAAGAAAAACACCAATACAGTATACTAACACATATATATGGAATTTAGAAAGATGGCAATGATGACCCTGTATGCAAGACAGCAAAAAAGACACTGATGTGTATAGTGACTTTTGGACTCAGAGGGAGAGGGAGAGGGTGGGATGATGTGGAAGAATGGCATTGAAACATGTATACTATCATGTAAGAATCGAATTGCCAGTCTATATCTGATGCAGGATACAGCATGCTTGGGGCTGGTGCACAGGGATGACCCAGAGGGATGTTATGGGGAGGGAGGTGGGAGGGGGGTTCATGTTTGGGAATGCATGTACACCAGTGGTGGATTCATGCCAATGTATGGCAAAACCAATACAGTATTGTAAAGTAAAATAAAGTAGAAATAAAAGTTAAAAAAAAAAAGAAATGAGGGAGTTGATTTGAAAAGACTGTTACAATAGGTAATGAACAAAATCTGAAAGTGTCTCCTAGTCAGCTAGAAAGGAATCTTATTTTTGTAGCAAGGAGTTAACACATGTTCATCTAGTTAAAGCTATGGTTTTCCCAGTAGTCACTTATAGATGTGAGAGTTGGACTGTAAAGAAGGCTGAGCACCAAAGAATTGATGCTTTTGAATGGTGGTGTGGGAGAAGACTCTTGAGCATCCATTGGACAGCGAGGAGATTCAACCAGTGCATCCTAAAGGAAAACAGTCCTGAATATTCATTGGAAGGACTGATGCTGAAGCTGGAACTTCAAAACTTTGGCCACCTGATGCGAAAAACTGACTCATTTGAAAAGACCCTGATGCTGGGAGTGATTGAAGGTAGGAGGATAAGGGGATGACAGAGGATAAGATGGTTGGATGGCATCACTGGCTCAATGGACATGAGTTTGAGAAAGCTCCGGGAGTTGATGATGGACAGGGAAGCCTGGCATGCTGCAGTCCATGGAGTGGCAAAGAGTTAGACATGACTGAGCGACTGAAGTGAATACTGAACTGTGTGAATGTAACAACAACAAAAAAGCAGACCTACAGATGAAGTGAAGTGAAGTGAAGTGAAGTGAAGTGAAGTGAAGTGAAGTGAAGTCGTTCAGTCGTGTCTGACTCTTTGTGATCCCATGGACTGTAGCCTACCAGGCTCTTCCTGGAATTTTCCAGGCAAGAGTACTGGAGTGGGTTGCCATTTCCTTCTCCAGGGGATCTTCCCAACCCAGGGATCGAACCTGGGTCTCCTGCACTGCAGGCAGACGCTTTACCATCTGAGCCACCATATAGAGGACAAATTAGTGTTTGTCAGTGGGAGGGGGAGGGGCAAGATACCAGTATGGGATTAACACATACAAACTACTATGTGTAAAATAGATCAGAAGGAGGACATATTGCACAACACAGAGAAATATAGCCATATTTTTAAATAATAACATTAAATGGAGTATAATCTATGAAATAGTGAATCACTATGCTATATACTGTTACTAATATTGTAAGCCAATTATATTTCAGTTAAAAAAACAAAGTGAAAATGCAACCTAAAAAAATGGAGATAGATTTTATATGTCATACATCTGATGAGGCATTTTTGTTGTTGTTTAGTTGCTCAGTCATGGGGTTGCTCTGCGAACCCATGGCCTGCAGCATGCCAGGCCTACCTGTCCATTACCAACTTCTGGAGCTTACTCAAACTCATATCCATTGAGTCAGTGATGCCATCCAACCATTTTATTCTCTGTCATCCCCTTCCCCTCCTGTCTTCAATCGTTCCCAGCATCAGGATCTTTTCTAATGAGTCAATTCTTCCCATCAGGTGGCCAAAGTATTGGAGTTTCAGCTTCAGCATCAGTTCTTCCAATGAAGAGTCAGGACTGATTTCCTTTAGGATTGACTGGTTTGATCTCCTTGCAGTCCAAGGGACTCTCAAGAGTCTTATGCAACACCACAGTTCAAAATCATCAATTTTTTTTTTTTTTGAATGCTGCTGTGAGTGTGTGTCATTTGCTGGGTTGTTTGACTCTTTGCCACCCCATGGACTGCAGCACACCAGGCTCCTCTGTCCATGGAATTCTACAGGCATGAATACTGGAGTTGGGGAGCCATTCTCTTCCCCAGGGGATTTTCCTCACATAGGGATCAAACCTGAGCCACCAGAGAGGCTCACACCCATCAGAAAAGCTATCATCAAAATGACAAATGAAAGTAAGTTCTGTCTGGAGGATGTGGAAAAAGGAAACTCTCCTGCATTGCCAGTGGAAATGTAAATTGGTGTGGCCAGTAGAGAAAGCAGTGTGATGTTTCCTCAGAAAATTAAAAATATGTACAACAATATTATCCTGCAATCTCAATTCTAGGTATGTATTAGAGGAAATAAAATCAGGATCTAGAATAGATACAAGCAATCTCATGTTTATTGCAGCATTATTTACAATAGACAATAAACGGAAACCAACTAAATGTCCACTAACAAGTGAATGAATAAAGAAAGTATGAAATATGCATACAAAGGAATATCATTCAACGTTTAAAGGAAAGGAAACCCTTTCATATGCTACATTGTGGTTGAAACTTGAGACCATCATAAGTGAAATAAACGAGTCACAGAAGGAGAAATATTGGATGATTCCATCTATGTAAGTTATCCAAAGTAGTCAGACTCAGAGAAGCAGATGGTAAAATGTTGGTTGCCAGGCTTTTGGGGAGTTGCTTTGCAATGGGTATTGAGTTCTGCACCAATATGAATGATTTTTAGAAGTCTGCTGTACAATAGTGGACATCTATTTAGCAAGAGTGCACTGTACACATAAAATTTGAGTTTAAATATTATATATTTTTTACCTGAATGAAAAAGAAAAAATACATATCCTCCTGCTTTTTATATATATTAATGACAGTTACGAAAAGAAGCCAAGAGTCCTGAGTCACCCATTCTTCATTTCCTGGACTCTGAAATGCATTCTGCATCCTATTTTCTGACGATTTGTCTGACCTGCCCTCAATTCCTGAAACTCATTCTCTGGAAACCTTGGAAGTGATCACCATCAGCATAAATTCCTCCATTTGCTAAATATCTCATCTTTTCACAGCACAGACTCCCCTGCCCCTCTTCCTTGTTGCAGGCATTTACAGACCCTTCGCTGGCTGTCACTCTCTCTCACACAACTCTTGTCTTAATTATGGGCAATTTCAATATAAGCAAAGATGACCCAACCAGTCTCCTGTCCTCTCACTTCCTTTTCCTCTACTCCAGTGAACTTATTTTCCACCCCCTTACTCAATTATTCCCATGTGTGTGTGTTCAGTTGCTCAGTTGTGCCTGACCCTTTGCATCCCCATGGATGTAGCCCTCCTGGAATTTTCCAGGAAAGAATACTGGAGAGGGTTGCCATTTCCTGTTCCATAGGATCTTCTCAACCCAGTGCCACCTAAGAAGCCCAGTCACTTCCATGGCCATATCCTAAGACTTTATTCTTCCCAATAATGATGACTCTTTCACAGTCCTATTCCTTAACTGTAACCTCCTAGCTTTTGGAAATAGAAATTGTGGAAGAGTTTTGGTTATTGGAAAGAAAAAAGTCTAAAACTTTCCTCAATCACTCTGTGATCTGTAACACACTGAACCTACAACATTTTGTTATCTGTCACTCCACTTATATCCTCAGATTCCTCATTAAACAGATTGATTTATAGTCAGTTATCAGAATCAGTAATTGTATGCATGTCTCTTTCCAATGACACTGTTGTTTTCATGTGGGTAAATCATTACTGTGATAGGTTAATATTTCAAAAGTTCCCAGTACTACATGAACTAAAGCATTGTGGATGCATTAGAGAGGGTGAATCTGGGTTATGAGAATGGAATTGGGAAAGCATATTGACAATGGGAGATTAGAAACAATAAGTAACTAAGGATAACTTCTATTTTTCTCTCTTTGGACATGGAGTATAGATTGTCAACACATTAACTGGCTTAAGTGAATACAAGAAGGGACATTCATTTGTATGGGAGAAGATAATGTGCTTCCAGTTCCATTGTGTTTTAATTGCCTCTGTGTCATTCAGATGGACATATCCAGCTAGTAGCTGAAATATATGGCCAAAGACCTCAGAAGAAAATTCAAAACAGAAGTTACTGAAGTATATGGTAAGGAAGTTAAATTCATGTGAGTTGAAGGAAATCATTTAAGGTAAAACATATAAAACAAAACAAAAAGAAGAGACTACTTCAAGGTCAAAATAAAACCTGCTTTGTGAAGGTTTGGCTTAGTTTTTTAATAAGTTTTATTGATATCAATTACAGTGTGTAGTCAACATACTATTATCTAATTCTCTCTCCAAAGAGGGAAATTATAGGAAAATAGGAATACATTTATCTGTATAATAACAAGTTATATAATTCTTCTAAAATATGCATTTATTGCATAGCTCCAAAGAGATTGATTGTGGTGCTTGCTTCCTAGTTGGAAAGTGCTGAAGAATATGCTTTCAATGCAGGAGGTGCAGGTTTGATAGATTATAAGAAAAATTGTTTTCTGATTAGAACATGACCTTACATGGTAAGAAGATGCACTGCTTTATTTCATTCTCATATATTTTGTTCCTATGGGCTTTTCTTTCTTATGATATAAGATGAAGTATAAAAATTCACCTATTTACATTAGGATCTCTGTAAAAAAAAGCCCTGTATAAAATATTGGATCTAAGTGCCTTAAATATTCTGACTCTGATACTAATTCCAGCATCTAAGATTATATGTCTGCCCAAAAATACTGGGAGAGAAAAGAAGATTTATCCAAAATCACTGATTGCCTATTAAGTCCTAAATAAATAAATAAACAGGCAGGACTAGTGCTCTGCTTAGTTATTTTCCCATTTGCTTTCAGAAATTTTCTTTACTCAAATATAGCATCATCATTCTGTAACAAGAACAGTCCCATTTCCTGACGTTATCTGTAAAGTCAAATGGAAAATTAGGTTATAAATTTGGCCCTGTTTTCTCTTGGATATGTGATGTTTGCTTGCTCTAGTGCTCAGTTCCTTATGTAAAATGTTTTTAAAATATGTAATTATCAAGAGGATTAAGTAAAGGACTGCTTCACCACATGTGTGATATTAACTCTCTCCAACAGAGTTCCACAAAACCAGGAGTTATTCACTATTGCTCCAATTGATGTGCCTGGGAGAATCCTTGGCACAAAGTAGGTAATCAATAAATATCTTTGGAATGGATGAATTAATTTGATCTTATTTTACTTGACTTTAACATCTTTCAAATTGCAAACTAAATAAAAGGCAACAACAACAAAAAAGACATATGGAAAAACATTCATATCAAAAATAGGTAAAACTATTTCATGGAAGCCTCAGATCACAATATAGTTGTTTTGAATGGGAAACGAAAATCAGACCAAGTAGAAAATATTAAAATATAAAAAAGAGGAAACACTCTGTGTCATAATTTCTATTCATCTCACTTTTAAAATAAGCTAACAGTAAGGAACAATTCCAAAGAAAGGCAATGCCAAAGAATGCTCAAGGGAAAGGGAAGTTGCTCAGTTGTGTCTGACTCTTCGCGACCCCATGGACTGCAGCCTACCAGGCTCATCTGTCCATGGGATTTTCCAGGCAAGAGTACTGGAGTGGGGTGCCATCTATTGCACTCATCTCGCATGCTAGTAAAGTAATGCTCAAAATTTTCCAAGCCAGGCTTCAGCAATACATGAACCGTGAACTTCCAGATGTTCAAGCTGGTTTTTAGAAAAGGCAGAGGAACCAGAGATCAAATTGTCCACACCCACTGGATCATTGAAAAAGCGAGAGTTCCAGGAAAATAACATCTATTTCTGCTTTATTGACTATGCCAAAGCCTTTGACTGTGGGGATCACAATAAACTGGGGAAAATTCTGAGAGAGCTAGGAACATCAGAGCATCTGACCTTCCTCTTGAGAAACCTATATGCAGGTCAGGAAGCAACAGCTAGAACTAGACATGGAACAACAGACTGGTTCCAAATAAGAAAAGGAGTACGTCAAGGCTGTGTATTGTCACCCTGCTTATTTAATTTCTATGCAGAGTACATCATGAGAAACGCTGGGCTGGAAGAAGCACAAGCTGGAATCAAGATTGCCGGGAGAAATATCAATAACCTCAGATATACAGATGACACGACCCTTATGACAGAAAGTGAAGAGGAACTAAAAAGCCTCTTGAGTCCAAAAGTCCGTTATACACATCTGTGTCTTGGACTCAGAGGGAGAGGGAGAGGGAGAGGGTGGGATGATTTGGGAGAATGGGAATTCTAACATGTATACTATCATGTAAGAATTGAATCGCCAGTCCATGTCTGACGTAGGGTGCAGCATGCTTGGGGCTGGTGCATGGGGATGACCCAGAGAGATGTTGTGGGGAGGGAGGTGGGAGGGGGGGGTCATGTTTGGGAACGCATGTAAGAATTAAAGATTTTAAAATTTAAAAAAAAAAGCCTCTTGATGAAAGTGAAAGAGGAGAGTGAAAAAGTTGGCTTAGAGCTCAACATTCAGAAAACTAGATCATGGCATCTGGTCCCATCACTTCATGGGAAATAGATGGGGAAGCAGTCAAAACAGTGTCAGACTTCATTTTTGAGGGGTTCCAAAATCATTGCAGATGGTGATTGCGGCCATGAAATTAAAAGACGCTTACTCCTTGGAAGGAAAGTTATGACCAACCTAGATAGCATATTTAAAGCAGAGACATTACTTTGCCAACAAAGGTCCATCTAGTCAAGGCTATGGTTTTTCCTGTGGTCATGTATGGATGTGAGAGTTGGACTTTGAAGAAAGCTGAGCGCTAAAGAATTGATGCTTTTGAACTGTGGTGTTGGAGAAGACTCTTGAGAGTCCCTTGGACTGCAAGGAGATCCAACCAGTCCATTCAAAAGGAGATCAGTCCTGGGTGTTCTTTGGAAGGAGTGATGCTAAAGCTGAAACTCCAGTACTGTGGCCACCTCATGCGAAGAGTTGACTCATTGGAAAAGACTCTGATACTGGGAGGCATTGGGGCCAGGAGGATAAAGGGAAGACAGAGGATGAGATGGCTGGATGGCATCACCGACTGGATGGACATGAGTTTGAGTGAACTCTGGGAGTTGGTGATGGACAAGGAGGCTTGGCGTGCTGCAATTAATGGGGTAACAAGGAGTTGGACACGACTGAGCGACTGAACTGGACTGAACTGAAGATACAAGTACACACCTATTAGAATGTCAAAATCCAAAACACTGATAGCACCAAAGGATGTGAAGCAAGGATGTAAAGCAACAAGCATTCTTATTCATTGCTGGTGAAAATGCAACATGATACAACCTTAGAAGACAGCTTTGTGTTTCTAAGCATAATTTTTCTATACAGTCCAGCAATTGTGCTTGTCAGCATTTATCTGAAAGAGTTAAAAACTTATGTCCATAAAATAACTTATATGCAAATGTTTGTGGCAAACTTACTCATAATTGTGAAAACTGAAGGCAGCCAAGAGGTCCTTCAATAGGTCAATGTATAAACTGTTGTACATTCAGAAAATAAAATATTAATCAGTTCTACAAAGTAATGAGCAATGAAGCCATGAAAGACATGGGGAAATCTTAAATGTGTATTACTGTGTAAAACAAACCATTTGAAAGGGCTACCTACTGTATCATTCCAACTATACAGCATTATGAAAAAGGCAAAATTCTAAAGACAGTAAAAAGATCAATGGTCACAGAGGGGTGGAGAGGGATGAATTAGAAGAGCACAGAGGATTTTTATGTTAGTGCAATTAGACTGTATGATACCATAATGATGGATACATGTATTATACATTAGTCCAAATCTATGGACACCAAGCGAACCCTAATTTAAGCTATGGTCTTTGGGTGAAAATGATCTATCAATGAAGATTCATCAATCAGAATAAATTTACTACACTTGTAGGAAATGTTGAGAATGATTTGTTATATTTGTTTAAGCATCCCAATATTTGCTTAAACTTAGGGGTGTGTCTAAGTTCAGAATCATATACAGAGAAGAGAAACTTTAAAATTTGATCAAGTCACTGTTCTCACAGATCACTGGGGCAAACAGTTCAGCTAGCTAATCATGTATAAGAAAAACAATGGGAAACTGGAGCGTCTGTGCCTGAGTTGTTCTAGGTAAACAAGGGGAAGACCTATAAATCCTAGCTAGGTCGTAAAGGGAAGAGTGACACTTCACTGTAGGTTGTTTCGCAGGCCACAAAACACGGTGGGATTTCTTTAATAGTAACTGTTTTCGGGGATCACAGGGCTCTGGTAAAGCTCAACATTGCCAGCTTTTATATTAATCTGATTATGAGCTGGGCTTATTTAAGGTTTCCTATGGAGAAGGCAATGACATCCCACTCCAGTACTCTTGCCTGGAAAATCCCATGGACGGAGGAGCCTGGTAGGCTACAGTCCATGGGGTGGCCAAGACTCAGATATGACTGAGCGACTACACTTTCTCTTTTCACCTTCATGCATTGGGGAAGGAAATGGCAACCCACTCCAGTGTTCTTGCCTGGAGAATCCAAGGGACGGGGGAGCCTGGTGGGCTGCCGTCTATGGGGTCACACAGAGCCAGACACGACTGAAGAGAATTAGTAGCAGCAGCAGCAACGTATCCTATAGCTATAGTTGCCAGAGGTTTCAAAGTCCTCTAATTCTACTGTCTTTAGGTTTCCCTAAAAATGAACACAGAAGAACTATACAAAAAAGTTCTTCACGACCTAGATAATCACGATGGTGTGATCACTCACCTAGAGTTAGACATCTTGGAATGTGAAGTCAAGTGGGCCTGAGAAAGCATCACTATGAACAAAGCTACGGGAGGTGATGGAATTCCAGTTGAGCTATTTCAAATCCTGAAAGATGATGCTGTGAAAGTGCTGCACTCAATATGCCAGCAAATTTGGAAAACTCAGCAGTGGCCACAGGACTGGAAAAGGTCAGTTTTCATTCCAATTCCAAAGAAAGGCAATGCCAAAGAATACTCAAACTACTGTACAATTTCACTCATCTCACATGCTAGTAAAGTAATGCTCAAAATTCTCCAAGCCAGGCTTCAGCAATACGTGAACCGTGAACTTCCAGACATTCAACCTGGTTTTAGAAAAGGCAGAGGAACCAGAGATCAAATTGCCAACATCTGCTGAATCATGGAAAAAGCAAGAGAGTTCCAGAAAAACATCTATTTCTGCTTTATTGACTCTGCCAAAGCCTTTGACTGTGTGGATCACAATAACCCATAGAAAATTCTGAAAGAGATGGGAATACCAGAGCACCTGACCTGCCTCTTGAGGAACCTACATGCAGGTCAGGAAGCAACAGTTAGAACTGGACATGGAACAGCAGACTGGTTCCAAACAGGAAAAGGAGTACGTCAAGGCTGTATATTGTCACCCTGCTTATTTAACTTTTATGCAGAGTACATCATGAGAAATGCTGTGCTGGAAGAAACACAAGCTGAATTCAAGATTGGCAGGAGAAATATCAATAACCTCAGATATGCAGATGACACCACCCTTATGGCAGAAAGTGAAGAGGAACTAAAAAGCCTCTTGATGAAAGTGAAAGTGGAGAGTGAAAAAGTTGGTTTAAAGCTCAACATAAAGAAAACTTAAGATCATGGCATTCAGTCCCATCACTTCATGGGAAATAGATGGGGAAGCAGTCAAAACAGTGGCAGACTTTATTTATTTATTTATTTATTTTGGTCCAAAATTACTGCAGATGGTGACTACAGCCATGAAATTAAAAGACACTTACTCCTTGGAAGAAAAGTTATGACCAACCTAGATAGTATATTCAAAAGCAGAGACATTACTTTGCCGACTAAGGTCCGTCTAGTCAAGGCTATGATTTTTCCTGTGGTCATGTATGGATGTGAGAGTTGGACTGTGAAGAAGGCTGAGCGCCGAAGAATTGATGGTTTCGAACTGTGGTGTTGGAGAAGACTCTTGAGAGTCCCTTGGACTGCAAGGAGATCCAACCAGTCCATTCTGAAGGAGATCAACCCTGGGATTTCTTTGGAAGAAATCGTGCTAAACTTGAATCTCCAGTTCTTTGGCCACCTCATGATAAGTATTGACTCATTGGAAAAGACTCTGATGCTGGGAGGGATTGGGGGCAGGAGGAGAAGGGGACAATCCAGGATGAGATGGCTGGATGTCATCACTGACTTGATGGACATGAATCTGAGTGAACTCCGGGAGTTGGTGATGGACAGGGAGGCCTGGCATGCTGCGATTCATGGGGTCGCAAAGAGTCGGACACGACTGAGCGACTGAACTGAACTGAACTGAACTGAATGCCTATCCCTGTGGACTATAGCATGTAATTACCCCAGTTTCCTTAGTTTAGTGTTCTTCCATGGGAGTGCTACTTGCCTCCTCTGAACAAATCTCTGATTATCTTTGGGCTCAGTTAGGTGCCAGTTCCTGAACTAATCACTGAGAAAAGACAATGGAATTATTTCTTATAGTTTAGGACAATCCAAGTCTTTTACTGGAACTGGGTGTGGGGCTAATCAATTTGAAACTATGTGAATGATATACAATTTGGAAAGGGTAAAATTAATGCTGTAGAAGCAACTTTAATATTTGCTGCCTAGAAAAACAGAAAATAATTTCTTTTTAAAAATAAAAGGCTATTATAAAAAAGGAAAACACAAAAGCAAAATGACAAACAGCAAAGGATGTAATCAAGAAATTCACAAAAGAAAAAAACACGTGATAAATGTCAATAAAATATAAAAATAATTTTCTCTTTCAATCCAAAAGTATATCAAGCTTGAATATTCATTGGAAGGACTGATGCTGAAGCTCCAATATTTTGGCCACCACATGCTAAGAACTGACTCATTGGAAAAGTTCCTGATGCTGGGAAAGATTGAAGGCAGGAGGAGAAGGGGGTGACAGATGTTGACACGACTGGATGGCATCACCGATTCAATGAACATGAATTTTAACAAATTCTTGGAGATAGTGATGGACAGGGAAGCCTGGCATGGTGCAGTCAATGGGGTCGCAAAGAGTGGGACATGACTGAGCAACTGAACCAAAACAAGTTATCACATATATACATATTTTAAAGTGAGATCATCTTTTCACATATCATATTTGCAAAGTAAATATTTTATATTGGCAAATATTGAAGAAAATAACAGTCTCATCTATTTTTGGTGAGACTGCAAAATGGAAATAAAATATTTTCTGAAAGTTGGTATGGCAATTCGTATAAAAAGTCTTAGAGTGACTGGTGCACTAAGCATGGCCGAGAGGAGCTACCTGACATCCGAAGTCAGGGGTAGAAGCCAGGAGGACCCCATGGCTGAAGGGTGGCAGCCAAGAAGAGTGACCCCACGTTTGAGGTCAGGGGCAGCGGCTGAGAATGCCAGGCTGCCATGGTGCAGGAACTGCCGAGAGGAGCCACCCTGCGCCCGAGGCCAGGGGTGGAGGCCAGGAGGAGTGACCCCCGGTCCAAGGAGCGGTGGCTGCACAGGCACAGGAGGACCTAGAGGAGCCGTCCCACATTGAAGGTCAGGAAGGGTGACAGTGAGGAGATACCCCTCATCCAAGGTAAGGAGCAGTGGCTGCGCCTTGCTGGAGCAGCCATGAAGAGATACCCTATGTCCAAGGTAAGAAAAACCCGAGTAAGATGGTAGGTTTTGCAAGAGGGGATCAGAGGGCAGACACACTGAAACCATGCTCACAGAAAACTAGTCAATCTAATCACACTAGGACTACAGCCTTTTCTAAGTCAATGAAACTAAACCATGCCTGCAGGTCAACCCAATACGGGTGGGTCATGGTGGAGAGGTCTGACAGAATGTAGTCCACTGGAGAAGGGAATAGCAAACCACTTCAGTATTTTTGCCTTGAGAACCCCATGAACAGTATGAAAAGACAAAATGATAGGATACTGAAAGAGGAACTCCCCAGGTCAGTACGTGCCCAATATGCTACTAGAGATCAGTGGGGAAATAACTCCAGAAAGAATGAAGGGATGTAGCCAAAGCAAAAACAATACCCAGCTGTGGATGTGACTGGTGACAGAAGCAAGGTCCGATGCTATAAAGAGCAATATTGCATAAGAACCTGGAATGTCAGATCCATGAATCAAGGCAAATTGGAAGCAGTCAAAAAAGAGATGGCAAGAGTGAACATTGACATTCTAGGAATCAGCGAACTAAAATGGACTGGAATGGGTGAATTTAACTCAGATGACCATTATATCTACTTCAGTGGACAGGAATCCCTCAGAAGAAATTCGAGTAGCCATTATAGTCAACAAAAGAGTCCGAAATGCAGTACTTGGATGCAATCTCAAAAACGACAGAATGATTTCTGTTCATCTCCAAGGGAAACCATTCAATATCATGGTAATCCAAGCTTATGCCCCAACCAGTAATGCTGAAGAAGCTGAAGTTAAATGGCTTTATGAAGACCTACAGAACCTTTCAGAACTAACACCCAAAAAAGATGTCCTTTTCATTATAGGGGACTGGAATGCAAAAGTAGGAAGTCAAGAATCACCTGGAGTAACAGACAAATTTGGCCTTGAATTGCAGAATGAAGCAGGGAAAAGACTAATAGACTTTTTCCAAGAAAATGCACTGGTCATAGCAAATACCACTTCCAACAACACAAGAGAAGACTCTACACATGGACATCCCCAGATGGTCAACACCGAAATCAGATTGATTTTATTCTTTGCAGCCAAAGATGGAGAAGCTCTATACAGTCAACAAAAATAAGACCAGGAGCTCACTGTGGCTCAGATCATGAACCCCTTATTACCAAATTCGGACTTAAGTTGAAGAAAGTAGGGAAAACCGTAGACAATTCAGGTATGACCTAAATCAAATCGCTTATGATTATACAGTGGAAATGAGAAATAGATTTAAGGGCCTAGATCTGATAGACAGAGGAGTGCCTGATGAACTATGGAAAGAGGTTCGTGACATTGTACAGGAGAAAGGGATCAAGACCATCCCCATGGAAAAGAAATGCAAAAAAGTAAAATGGCTGTTTTGGGAGGTCATACTAATTGCTGTGAAAAGAAGAGAAGCGAAAAGCAAAGAAGAAAAGAAAAGATATAAACATCTGAATGCAGAATTCCAAAGAAGAGCAAGGAGAGATAAGAAAGCCTTCTTCAGGAATCAGGGCAAAGAAATAGAGGAAAAGAACAGAATGGGAAAGACTAGAGATCTCTTCAACAATATTAGAGATAGCAAGGGAGCATTTCATGCAAAGATGGGCTTGATAAAGGGCAGAAATGGTATGGACCTAACAGAAGCAGAGGATATTAAGAAGAGGTGGCAAGAATACATGGAAGAACTGTACAAAAAAGATCTTCATGATCCAGATAAGCACGATCGTGTGATCACTCATCTATAGCCAGACATCCTGGAATGTGAAGTGAAGTGGGCCTTAGAAAGCATCACTATGAACAAAGCTATGGGAGGTGATGGAATCCCAGTTGAGCTATTTCAAATCCTGAAAGATGATGCTGTGAAAGTGCTGCACTCAATATGACAGCAAATTTGGAAAACTCAGCAGTGGCCACAGGAATGGAAAAGGTCAGTTTTCATTTCAATCCCAAAGAAAGGCTTTGCAAAAGAATGCTCAAACTACCGCACGATTGCACTCATCTCACACGCTAGTAAAGTGATGCTCAAAATTCTCCAAGCCAGGCTTTAGCAATACGTGAACCGTGAACTTCCTGATGTTCAAGCTGGTTTTAGAAAAGGCAGAGGAACCAGAGATCAAATTGCCAACATCTGCTGGATCATCGAAAAAGCCAGAGAGCTCCAGAAATACATCTATTTCTACTTTATTGACTATGCCGAAGCTTTTGACTGTGTGGATCACAGTAAACTGTGGATAATTCTGAAAGTGTTGGGAATACCAGACCCCCTGTCCTGCCTCTTGAGAAACCTATGTGCAGGTCAGGACACAACAGTTAGAACTGGGCATGGGACAACAGAATGGTTCCAAATAGGAAAAGGAGTACGTCAAGGGTGTATATTGGCACCCTGCTTATTTAACTTCTATGCAGTGTACATCATGAGAAACGCTGGGGTGGAAGAAGCACACGATGGAATCAAGATTGCTGGAAGAAACATCAATAAAGTCAGATATACAGATGCCACCACCCTTATGGCAGAAATGGAAGAGAAACTAAAAAACCTCATGATGAAAGCGAAGGAGGAGAGTGAACAATTTGGCTTAAAGCTCAACATTCATAAAACGAAGATCATGGCATCCGGTCCCATCACTTCATGGCAAATTGGTGGGGAAACAGTGGAAACAGTGTCAGACTTTATTTTTGGGGGCTGCAAAATCCCTGCAGATGGTGACTGCAGCCATGAAATTAAAAGACACTTACTCCATGGAAGGAAAGTTATGACCAACCTAGATAGCATATTCAAAAGCAGAGACATTACATTGCCGTCTAACGTCCATCCAGTCAAGGCTATGGTTTTCCTTTGGTCATGTATGGATGTGAGAGTTGGAATGTGAAGAAGGCTGAGCACCAAAGAATTGATGCTTTTGAACTGTGTTGTTGGAGAAGACTCTTGAGAGTCCCTTGGACTGCAAGGAGTTCCACCCAGTCCATTCTGAAGGAGATCAGCCCTGGGATTTCTTTGGAAGGAATGATGCTAAAGCTGAAACTCCAGTACTTTGGCCACCTCATGCAACGAGGTGACTCATTGGAAAAGACTTTTATGCTGGGAGGGATTGGGGGCAGGAGGAGAAGGGGACGACAGAGGATGAGATAGCTGGATGGCATCACTGACTCAATGGATGTGAATCTGAGTGAATTCCGGGAGTTGGTTATGGACAGGGAGGCCTGGCGTGCTGCGATTCATGGGGTTGGGAAGAGTCAGACATAACTGAGTGACTCAACTTAACTGAAGATGCTGAAATTGGTCGATGCTGAGCTTACTTCCCACCATGAACACATCAAACATATCTATGCTCACTGAAAATAAACTGGAGTCTGGCAGGTAGAAACTTATACAACCAATTTTGGAGAAGAAGGTCTACGAGGAGTTGGGTAGGAAGGGAAAAGAAGCCAGCAGTTTAAGACCTGGACTCCTGGGAGATAATGTAAAGGATTTTGAGATTTCATAGGCTCAGAGAAACTCATCGGGAGTGAGCAATTCAAATTACATCTTGGAAACCCCACCCTGGAGTCAGAAACTGGGAAAATGACTCCCCTTAGCTGATTTGAAAACCACTGGGACTAACAAGAAGGCTGTAAGAAATCTAGACTCTATATGTGAAGAATTTGTGGAGGCAACCACATGTTTGCTTACTCACAAAACAAGGCAGAGGAAACATGTTGAAATTACAGAGGATGCTGCCTGTTTTCCCATAAGAATCCCAGGTCATGACCTAATCCACTCTGAATGCCTGCTCCAGCCCCTCTTATTTCATAGAACACCCCTTCACAAAACTATGGCAAAGGCTTCCATGGCTGAGAAGAATGTATATGTGCCAGGAATGGAGCCAACTCAGATCTGGCCTACATCTGAACAAGTTGATAGCAGTCACTACCAGTGCTTATGGAGGTGGCAGAGTGGGAGTATCTGGAACCCTGACTGGTGTGCTGGGACTGTCCTATTATGCACCCAAGCCCATATTGGGCACCCCTTCTTGCTCTAGCACTTCTTTTTTGGGGGCAAAATTTCCAGTGCTGGAAAGAGATATAGCACAATGGAATCAGCATGGACCTGAAACTCAGGGCTTCTGTACCACCAACTGGAGACTCAACCTAACTCCCCAATAGGCAGGATTGGCTACTGAGCACAGGGGGAGTCCGGTCTCATACCTGGCATTGGTTCTGGCCCCTCTATCTCTAGCACCACCTCCACTAAAGTGAGAGTTGCCAATACACAAGAAGCAAATTAATCTGGAATGCAAAATTATGGAAATTGCCCGATAGGAAAAGCAAGAAGAAAAACAAGTTAAAAATGAGAACAGTTTAAGAGAATTCTAGACAACATTAAGTATACTAACATTCACTTTATTGGGGTTGTAGAATGAAAAGAGAGAGAGAAAGGGGTCAAAACATGCTGAAAGGGAAAAACTTGCAACCTATAATACTCTACCCAGCAAGATTATCTTCCAGAATTGGAGAGAAGAACTTCTCAGACAAGCAAAAACAGAGTTTATCCATACTAAACCAACTTTGAAAGAAATATTAGAGAGTCTTCTCTAAGTGGAAAAAAAAAAGTAAAAATCTACAGAAAAGGAAAAAACTCCACCAGTACACACAAATACATAGTAAAGGCTGTGAATCAACCAATTAGATAATCCAGTATGAAAATTAAAAGACAAATGAATTGTAAATTAAATGCTAACTACAATAAGCACCCTATTACATCAATGCACAGAACATCCTGATAAAAAAGCAATAAGAAAACTGTAGTCTTAAATTACAGATTAGAGTAATTGAACTTAATAGATATCTACAACATTTGTTGTTGTTCTTCAGTTACTAAGTTGTCTGACTCTTTTGAAACCCCATGGACTGTAGCCCTCCAGGCTCCTCTGTCCATAGGATTTCCCAGGCAAGAATACTGGAGTGTATTTCATTGCTTTTTCCAGGGGATTTTGCTGACCCAGGGATCAAATCTGCATCTTCTGCGCTGCAGGCACATTCTTTACCTCTTTGCCACCTGGCATAATCTATCCCAAAATAGCAGAATACACATTTTCAGGTGCGCACAGGATATGTTTTCAGGGATGATCAAATGCTAGGCCACAAAACAAGTCTCAACACACTTAAGAAGAAAGAAATTATATCAAGCACTTTTTCTGACCACAATGGTACAAAATAAGAAATCAATTAAAGGAGAGGAATATGGGACAAACACAAACTTATGGAGACTAAACAAAATGCTACTAAAAACCAATGCTCTAATGAAGAAATAAAAAAAGGAATCAGAAAATACTTTGAGACTAATAAAAACACCAACTTTCCGAAATCTATTGGATTTAGCAAAAGCAGTTCTAGGGGGAAATTTATGGTGACAGATGCTTCCCTCACAAAAAAAAAAAAAAAAAAAAAAAAAAAACTGAAATAAACAACTTAACTTACTATATAAATGAATTGGAAAAGGAAGAATAAATAAAGCCCTAAATCCTCAGAATAAAGGCAATAATAAAGATCAGAGAGGACATTAATAAAATTTAGACTCCCCCTTTCCTAAAGTAAAAAATATCAATTAAGTGAAAAGATATTTTTTGAAAAGAAAAACAAAATAATTAAGTCTTTAGCCAGGTTCATAGAAAATAAAAGATAGATGACTCTAATAAACAAAATAAGAAATGCAAAGAGAGATTACTGTCAATATCACAGCAATAGGAAAAAAAAATCATAAGAGGATACCACAAATAGTTATATGCTAAACAATTGGACAACCTAGAAGAAACTGACAAATCTCTAGGAACATACAATCTTTCATAACTGAATCAGGAAGGAATGTATAAACTGAATAGATGACTCACTAGTCATGAAACTGAATTTATAATAAAAAAATCTCTTAGCAAAATAATGTTCAGGACCACACAGCTTCACAGCAGAATTTTTCTAAGCATACTCAAAATAGCTTGTACCCATCATTCTCAAACTATTTCAAACATTGAGAAAATGGAGTACTCCCAAATTATTTTATAAAGCCATTATTATCCTAACACCAAAACCAGACAAAGACACCACCAGAAAAGAAAAGTAAATGCCAATATTTCTGTTGAATATAGATGTTAAAATTCTTAACAAAATATTAGAGAACCAAATTCAACACCACATTGAAACCATCATATACCATGATCAAGATGGACTTATTCCAGGGGTACAAGGATGGTTCAATATCTGCAAGTTAGTCCATGTGGTATACCACATTAGGAAAGAGAAGGACAAAAATCATATGATCATCTCAACAGATGCTGTAAAAACATTTGGCAAAATTCAATATTCATTCATTTCAAAAACTCTCACTATACTTGATATGGATGGAATATATCTAAACATAATGAAAGTGAAAGTGGAAGTTACTCTGTACCCACCCCAGTATTCTAGCCTAGAGAATTCCGTGGACTGTATAGTCCGTGTGGTCATCTGAACATAATAAAGGTGATTTATAACAAACAGAGATAATATCATATTCAGTGGCAAAAGCTGAAAGCTTTTCCTCTAAATCAGGAACAAGACACAGATGCCCACTTTTGTCACTTCTAAAATACTAGAAGTACTAGATACAGCAATCATTCAAGGAAAAGAAATAAAAATCATCCAAACTGGAAGAAGTAAAACTGTCACTACTTGCAGTTGACATGATACTGTATACATAAAACTATAAACCACCACAAAAAAATGATTAAACAAATGAAATCAAAATAAATTAAAACCTTAAATGAAAGACTAGAAACTTTGAAACTCCTAGAAGTAAATGTAGGTAGAACACTCTTTGACATAATTCATAGCAATGTTTTTTTTCACCTGTCTCCTAAGGCAAAGGAAACAAAAGAAAAAAAAAAAGAGATCTAATTAAACTTAAAAGCTTTTGTACAGCAAACGAAAAGATTGACAAAATGAAAAGACAATCTACTGAATGGGAGTAAGTATTTGCAAATGATATGACTATAAGGGGCTAATATCCAAAATATATAAACAGATTATTCAACTCAATATTAAAAAAAAAAAAAAAAAAACAATGGGAAGATCTGAATTTCTCCAAAGAAGATATACAGGTGGCTAATAGGCACATGAAAAGACGCTGAACATCACTAATCATCAGAGAAATTAAAACCAAAATCACAAGAAGATATCACCTCACACCCATCAGAATGGCTATCATCAAATCAAAAATCTGAAAATAACAAATGTTGGCAAAGATGTGGAGAAAAGGAAGCCCTTGTACCTAATTGGTGGGAATGTAAATTTGTGCAGTCACTATGTAAAACATCATGGAAGTTTCTGAAAAAAACTAAAAAAAGAACTACCATGTGACCCAGCAATTCCACTCTGAGGTATATATCAGAAGAAAATGAACACTAATTTGAAAAGATACATGAATTCCAATGTTTATCACAGCCTTATATCCAATAGAAAAGATATGGAAACAACCAGTGAACAAAACACGCATGGTTCCTATCTTCAAAGTGCTTGAATGGAGTATGGGATAAGCAAGCATTTGAACACTATCAGTTCAGTTCAGTCGCTCAGTCGTGTCCGACTCTGCGTCCCCGTGAATCGCAGCACGCCAGACCTGCCTGTCCATCACCAACTCCCAGAGTTCACTCAGACACACTTCCATTGAGTCAGTGATGCCATCCAGCCATCTCATCTTCTGTCGACCCCTTCTCCTCCTGCCCCCAATCCCTCCCAGTATCAGTCTTTTCCAATGAGTCAACTCTTCTCATGAGGTAGCCAAAGTACTGGAGTTTCAGCTTTAGCATCATTTCTTCCAAAGAAATCCCAGGGCTGATCTCCTTCAGAATGGACTGGTTGGATCTCCTTGCAGTCCAAGGGACTCTCAAAAGTCTTCTCCAACACCACAGTTCAAAAACATCAATTCTTCAGTGCTCAGCCTTCTTCACAGTCATAGTAACCCTTAAAATAATGGCAGATACATGTTGGTTGAGATGGAAAAATTCTTCCAGCATATTATATAGAAAAGGAAGGCTACAGTAGTGCATATAGTTTGATTCAATTTCTATAAATTAAAAAATTCACTGATGTATATATGCTCATCCAAATATATGTGTATTATATGTATTTTAACATTATATAACACATATAGTATATATGTTATAAACATTTAAGTAGAAAAACTAAAACAAAATGTTAACAGTATGTATTTCTATTGACACACTTATTGGTGTCCTCTAATTTCATTTTTATACTTTTTGAATTTTCATATTGCTTTGTTTTGAGTATATATTTACAATTAGAAAGCAAATAATGCTCTTTCAAAGCAGAGTAACTCAGACATTAAATTAACATATGCCCAGGTGTCCCTTAAAGTTCTTCTTTCTACCTCCAAGGCCATGTTTTTTCACAATTTCCCCATCATACTTTAGATTCCAGTCATATTCAATGCATGTATAACAAGCTTTCTTGGGTCTCAGTGCCTTTGCATTTTCTCCCCCAATGTCTGGGAAACACTTGCACAACTTTTCACTTGGTGATCCATCTACTTCAGGTGGCTCAGGCTTCAACTTGGGTGTCTTTACTTAAAAGTACCCTTCCTCCACCGCCTTGCCATCAGACTATGATAAATGCCTCTCCTCTTTACCACCACAGCCCAGTGTGGTTTGTGTACTGTGAACCAATTCATCACATAAATGGAAAGATAAGTTTACTATTACATTCCTCCTTTTCCTGCCCTGTTCTCTCTCAACAGCAGTTCATCACTTCCTAGTCTCTTCCTACTCACCTGGTCCCACTTGCACCAGCCTCCTTGTTTTATTTGAAGGGCACAGACAATAAAAATTGGGGGCTTTTGCCCAGACTATTTCCTCTCCCCAGAATTTATTCCCCAAGGTAGCCACAAGGTTAGTCCCTCATTTCTTTAATTAAGTCTTTGCTCAAATGTCCTGGATTTAAAAGGCCTTCCCTCACTAACATCTGGGGAGGAAAACTCCCCATTTTTCATAACTCAAAAGATTCTCTCTATACTGTATAATTCACTATTTTGTCATTAATATTTACCTTCCATCATTCCTGACTAGAATGTAAGCCCCATGAGAGAAGGGTCCTGGGTATTGGTTAACAATGTGTGCCTTACACCCAGAACACTACCTGAAACACTGAAGAGGGTTCAAACAGATCAGTTCAGTCACTCAGTCATGTCTGACTCTTTGTGACCCCATGGACTACAGCACGCCAGGCTTCTCTGTCTATCACCATCACCCAGAGCTCACTCAAACTCATGTCCACTGAGTTGATGATGCCATCCAACCATATCATCCTCTTCTCTTCCTACCTTCAGTCTTTCCCACTATTAGGGTCTTTTCAAATGAGTCAGATCTTCACATCAGGTGGCCAAATTATTGGAGTTTCAGTTTAAGCATCAGTCCTTCCAATGAATAATTAGGACTGACTTCTTATAGGATGCACGAGTTGGATCTCCTTGCAGGCCAGGGGACTCTCAATAGTCTTCTCCAACACCACAGTTCAAAAGCAGCAATTCTTCAGCACTCAGTTTTCTTTATAGTACTACTCTCACATCCATACATGACTACTGGAAAAACCATAGCTTTGACCAGATGGACCTTTGTTGGCAAAGTGATGTCTCTGCTTTTTAATATGCTGTCTAGGTTGGTCATAAATTTTCTTCCAAGGAGCAAGAGTTTTTAATTACATGGCTGCAGTCATCATATGAAGTGGTTTTTAAGACCAAAAAAAAAAAAAAAACAAAGTTAGTCACTGTTTCCATTGTTTCCCCATCTATTTTCCATGAAATGATGGGACCAGATGGCATGATCTTAGTTTTCTGAATGTTGAGTTTTAAGCCAAATTGTTCACTCTCCTCTTGCACTTTCATCAACAGAGTCTTTCATTCTTCTTCACTTTCTACCATAAGTGTGGTATCATCTGCATATCAGAGGTTATTGATATTTCTCCCAACAATCTTGATTCTAGCTTATGCTTCATCCAGTCCATCATTTTGCATGATGTACTCTGCATATACGTTAAACAAGCAGGGTGACAATAAACAGCTTTGACATTCTCCTTTCCCAATTTGGAGCCAGTCTGTTGTTCCATACTGGAGGTTAATTAATACCTTTTAAGGGGGAAATAAACATTACACCAAAGAACTTATGTCTATTTTTTCAATTAAGTAAAACAAATCCAGACTAATGTGAGAAGGAACTTGATTTGAAATGCGAAAGTAATGCTGAAAATTCCCCAAGATAAGTTTCAACAATACGTAGACCAAGAACATTCAGATGTTCAAACTGCATTGAGTAAAAGCAGAAGAACAAGAGATCCCATTGCCAACATCGATTGGTTCATTAAAAAAAAAAAAAATCAAGAGAGATCCAGAAAAACATCTACTTCTGCTTTGCTGACTATGCTACAGCGTTTGACTGGGTGGATCACATCAAACTGTGAAAAATTCTTAAAGAGATTGGTATACCAGACCAACTTACCTGACTCTTGAGAAATCTGTATGCAGGTCAAGAAGCAACATTTAGAACTGGACATGGAACAACGGACTGGTTCCAAACTGGGAAAGGAGTACATTTGGGCTGTACATTATAACCTTGCTCATTTAACTTATATTCAGAGCACATCATGCTAAATGTCAGGTTGGATGAAGCACAAGATGGAATGAAGATTGCCAGGAGAAATATTAATAAATTCAGATATGCAGACAACATCATGCTTAAGGCAGAAAGTATAAAGAAACTAAAGACCATCTTGATGAGGGTGAAAGAGGATAGTGAAAAAGCTAACTTAAATCAACATTCGAAAAACCAAAGTCATGGCATCCGGTCCAATCATGTTATAGTAAATAGAGAGGGAAACAATGGAAACAGTGACAGATTTTATTTTCATGGGCTCCAAAATCACAGCAGATGTTGACTGCAGCCATGGAATTAAAAGTCGCTTGCTCCTTGGAAGAAAAGCTATGACCGACCCAGAGAGAATATCACAAAGAACAGACATCACTTTGCTGACAAAGGTCCATACGTCAAAGCTAAGGTTGTTTTTTTTTTTTTTTTTTTTCCAGTAGCGATATATGGATGTGATTGTTAGACCATAAAGAAAGCTGAGGACTGAAGAATTGATGCTTTTGAACTGTGGTGGTAGAGAAGATTCTTGAGAGTACCTTGGCCTGCAAGGAAATCAAACCAGTCAACCCTAAAGGAAATCAGTCCTGATTATTCACTAGAAGGACTGATACTGAAGCTGAAACTCCAGTACTTTGTCCACCTGATGCAAAGAACTGACTCATTGGAAAATATGTTGATGCTGGGAAGGAATGAAGGCCAGAGGAGAAGGGGACAACAGAGGATGAGATGGTTGGATGGCATCACTGATTCGATGAATTTGAGTTTCAGCAAGCTCTGGGAGTTGGTGATTGACAGAGAAGCCTAGTGTGCTGCAGTCCATGGGGTTGCACAGAGTCAGACACAACTGAACAACTGAAATGTACTGATTGCAATAGGGAGAATGCTTTGAACACAAGTTCTTTACATGTCTCAAAATGGAACAGAAAATGATATTTCTTTAACATGGAAGGATAAGCAGGGTGAGCAGCAACTGTGTGTGTGCGTGTGTGTGAGAGAGATGGGGCAAGAGGTGGGGATAGATGAACAGACAGCATGATGGAGCAGTTTAACAGGAAGTGTTTCATTCTGTAGTGAGCTGATTCTCAGAATGAGCTGTTAAGGGAGACAGGAATGTCTGACTCTTAGTGCTTGCTCAAGCTTGAGAGAAAGCTGAAGTTCAGAGGAGAGAAGCTTGGCTAAAGTTGAGCCAAGTCAAGTCAGTGGGTATGTTATGGATGACTTTGAGCACTTGGTCAGTCTCTGCTGTTATTTAAGAGAGGCACAGTCAGCCCTTAGACAGTATTGTTGTTACCAAAATTGCAAGTCCATGTGCCTGATGCAGAATGAGGCCCGTCAAAACTAAATGATAGAGTTTGAAACAGGGAAAGGTTTTTTACAGATTCATACAAGGATGTTGGTGGCTCTTGCCCTAAGAACCCAAAGTTACTTAAAGTTTTCAATAAGTGCATTTAAAAGAAAATGTTGGAGAGAGTTATGGTAAGTTGTTGCAGACTTCTTGGTGGCACACCCTTTGTGTGTAAGGTTAGGTTATGTCAGGTAATGATGTTCCTATATATCTCTATCAGATGATTGTTATTCTCTGTCCTGACAAGAGAGAGCAAAGTCTCAAGGAACAACTTTCACCTTGAAATGTCCCATCCTGGTTAAGCAGAAACAGATCTCAGTTGGCAGCTCCTTCAGGGCATGGTTCCCACCTTTTGCCCAGTTCTCATCCTTCATGGAGCCAGGCACCCAACCCAATAGGTCCTGTCTCCTCAGGCTGTCCAAGTGAGGAGACCAGTTCTCTCAGACAGACCCAGAAAGATGGCTACTGCTAGTAGGTTGCAGAGACATGGATGGGGGAGAAGTTCACCACTCCTCAAGGTCTGGGCCAAGGCTACTGGAGGGCCTTAATGAGGGCTCTGGATCACTACAGGATGTAGTCCCCAGTCAATTCCTTGGGACCTCCAGCTCACCCACTGGCCCAAGGCTGTGTGATCTCCAGGCCCTCCAGAAGAATGTCTGAATCTGCCTCTTCTCTCACTTTCCACCTGATGACCACCACACCACCCTTGACTTAATCACTTCCCCAATGGTCCCTAATTGACAGTAACTGGGGGCAGGGCCCACTGTGGTGCTGATCAACAGCTGATCAGGACAACAAATGGTCATTGACAGTTGGCTGCTTATGAATGGGGCCATCTGAGGCACCAATTAAGGCTGAGCAACACCTGTTGCCTAGGAACAGGGTGGGTTGAAATGAAGCACACCAATGGCTAACTGCATAGGGCTGTGCTCATCCTGCTCTATTACACTGTGAATAGAATAAGAATTACTGTGACATTAAGGTTTGTCAAAGTAGTTCATAAGGTGGGCTGGCATTCACATTCTTGTTGGGTTTGAAATATTTGCAGTACATGTGATCAAGTGGCAGCTGTTGGAGGGGCATATAGATAAGCACTGCTGACAGGCATGCCTGGAATACAATGAAAAGAATGATGTACAAAGTTAAACAAGCATGTGAAATCAAAATCTGAGGTTGGAAAGGATTCCAAAAAGATTCCAGCACACTGGACCCAAAGTATCCTTACGTAACAGAACAGCATGAGCATAGCCCTTAGCAGGTAGCCATTGCTGTGCCTTATTACTCCACATCCTGTTACTAAGCAACAGATCCTGCTCAGCAATTGGACAGTGCATCCCTGGACCCCGCCCATAAGCAACCAACTATCAATGAGGTACCTACTGGTACTTCTGCTCAGCTATTGGTCAGCTCCACCGTGGGCCCTACCTGATGATAACTGTCAATGAGGGACCACTGGGGAAGTGATTCAGTCAAAAGTCAGTGGTTCAGTGGTCATCTGACTCTTGCCTTTGGGCACCTTACTTTTTTTTAACACTTTCTTTGCTCTAATGTTTAATCTTATGGAGATAGTGTATAGACCTTGGGGCAACAGACTGAGGATTCACCAAGTCTTGGGGTCTCTAAAGCTCATTGGAGTAGAAAAAACACCAACCTGTTCTTAATCATCTTTTTCCATGTTAAGTGCTTGCTCTTAATTTCCTTAAGCCCCTCAAGAACCCCCAATAGGAAGAGGGTGGTCTAGAGATGAAGTGATTAGAGGACTCTGAAATGCTGAAATGGGATGAAAAGTGTTTGGCAGAGGTTCATACAGGGATGGAGGAGGCAGGAGTGTTGAAGGGGGACATATAAGTCAAAGAATAAAGGGCACTGAAGGAATGTCTGAGGGTCATGAGAAGAAACACCATGCCCCTGAATCACCACTCCCCAGAATCAGACACACAGAGATGTCAGGAGAGGGAAAGTTGTTTCGTGGCCTCCCTCAGCATCCACTAGCTCATGTTGATGGGCAAAGTGGTACATTGTGATGTCTAAGACCCAAAAGCCACCATTGGCCAGGGGAGAGCCTAGCTGACCAATCAGATTGAAGGGTGTGGCTCCTCATTGTCCTGAGAAGGTATATATAGGGAAGTCAGAGGCAGAGATTAGGCCACTTCATGGTATCATCATGACTAAGGTAACCAGGAAGCCATGGCAGCCAAGAAGAGTTGCAATGCGGTTTGCTTCAGGGATGAAAGGAAGAAAGAAGACCCTTTGTCAACGGAGATACCGAGGCAGTGTGAAGGTAAGATGATTTCATCTATTCTCCCCATGTTCTCCACTGACTTTGCTGCCCAAGGCCTCTAAACTGCCCTTGCCTGGCACAGAAGCCCTCATCAGGCCACATCCCTTTTCATGAAATCTTCCTTCCAACTCAGTTGTTATATTCTTTCCTCAAAACTAATACACTTCTTTTGTCTTTCCAGGCACGAAATATGACCATGAGGGTCAGAAGACCTCTACAAGGAACCTTGAGAAAGAAAATCCGATCATATGCCACTCAATCGAAGAAGGTGAAGAAAACAAAGAAACCAAACTGTTTTTCCTATTCCTGTGCACCTAAGAAACTGAATCAAAGCAAAAAAAGTTACCAAAATAGAAGGCAGAGTCAAAGAAGAAGGCAGAATCAAAAGAGAAGATAAGCTCAGCTGCCCCAGAATAAGAGACCCTGGAGAAGTACAACCTGGGCAGCCAATAACTGAATAGAAAGTGTCAGACAGTTTAGAATTGTGTCTCCAGAGGTCTGCTTTCTTATAAATGGCCAACCAGGAAAAGACTGACTCTCACACTAACATAGTAAACTGATGGCTGCAATTAAAATAAACATCAAATGGTGAAAAAATATTTGTGTGTGTGCATGAATTTTCTGATGGGAAGGGAGGGAAGGAAGAGAAGAGCTGGACACCTGAGTGAAGAGGGATGTGGGATCCCAGGAGATTGGAGAACAGACCCTCAGGTCCCCAGTTAGCCAGAGAGTAGAGATTTGAACTGGGTCAGGAATCTGCACTGAAGATGGATAACCCTGCTTAACAATTAATTTCAGTGGCAAGGAGTAGTGGTGTGGTGTTACTGCCTTTGTTTTGGGTGTGGAATGACATTAGGGTCTGGATTGCCGAACCTAAATGGGAAGAGGGTTTCACATGGGGAAGGTGAATGTCATACTTCCCCTGAGAGAGGCAGGCAGTAATCACATCCTGGCCACTTACATCATAGTGGGCTTTGTTGCATCACTCACCTATGCTGTCAGCTAAAGGTGCTCAGAAGGCACAAAATGCTGATACAACTAAAACCCACAACTAGCACTCCCAAAGATGAAAGTAATGTTTGGAGGAAACAGACCAAATATCAATTAGGCCACTGTTATCCTAAGAAATTGGTTGGAGCAGTATGTTCCCAAGGGCAGGGCAGTGGAGGTGGCCCAATCCCGGGGCAGATGACAAACAAGATCACTCCACACAGATAATTTTTTTGGGTAGGGGGGCACCATGCAGTTTGTGGGATCTTAGTTCCCTGGCCAGGGACTGAACCGCTTCCCCTTCTAGTGAAAGCACAGAGTCCTAACCACTGGACAGCCAGAGAAGTCAGGATAGAGACTATTGATACAAGTATTAATATATGACTGAGTAAAAGTTGGTCTTATATTTATCACCATCCCCCAGTATTTATAAATAACTACAGTTGTAACATATTCTTCCCCAATAAAGTCTTTGTACTTCAAGTTCTACAGGTCT
This sequence comes from Ovis canadensis, assembly GCF_042477335.2. NCBI lineage: Eukaryota > Metazoa > Chordata > Mammalia > Artiodactyla > Bovidae > Ovis > Ovis canadensis. The sequence continues at coordinate 91,757,479 of NC_091727.1, forward strand.
ACATGGTTTAAAAGTAAGAGTATGGAATATTTAATTTGGTGTTAACTTTCATTTTAAAATGTTTAAATAGGTTCAAGGAGTAGTCAATCAAATACGGAGATATATAAGGCAGAGTCTCTACCAGAGGAATCCCATGTGTCTTCAGAAAACATTTTAGAAAGAACTAAAACACAGAGTTTCACCGTCAGCATCAAGAGAGTTGAGTTCAGATTTTAAGTCAATGATATGGTATCTTTTATCTGGACTGCAGCTCCCTAATTAAATATTTCTGGCACTTTAACTCCTGAGAGACCCAGGTGATATTCAAAGTCAGTCACTGAATGTGATTTAAAATCAGTAAGAGTGAAGACACACTGGGTTTGTTGTCCTTTCAAAGGAAGTGGGAGAACTATCATCCCTGTCTGCCGAAAATTAATCAGTTAAAGCAGCTACCAGGATGATGTGGACAGAGAGGTCTTATGTCTACATATAGGTCAGTGTTGTGATTACAGATCTGTATATATTATCACCAGTTAACACTGTCACACTTTAATGCCCTGTTGTAGGACTTCCTGAAGTACTTGCTGTTAGGGAAAGGTAACAGATTGCTAGGCCTGAAGAGCTGAAAGTGAAAGTTGCTCAGTCATGTCCGACTGTTGGTGACCCCATGGACTACACAGTCCATGGAATTCTCCAGGCCAGAATATTGGAGTGGGTAGCCTTTCCTTACTCCAGGGGATCTTCCCAACCCAGGGATCAAACCCAGGTCTCCCATACTGCAGGCGGATTCTTCAGCTGAGCCACAAGGGAAGACAAGGAATACTGGAGTGGGTAACTTATCCCTTCTCTAGCAGATCTTCCCTACCCAGGAACTGAACTGATGTCTCCAGTGTTGCAGGCAGAATCTTTCCCAACTGAGCTATCAGAGAAGTCCTGAGGTGGACCAAAAGTGGATGTTAGAGGCCCTTGTTTCCCTAAAGTAGTGCTGGTATGTATTTTAATATCCATGGATATACTGCCACCTTGCAGAGAGAAGTGAGCACGCATAGAGTTTAAAAAGGATCCAAAGACACTTAGGGTTAAAAGAGAAAACATACATAATAAGTCATGAGTTGAGAAAGGGTATATCCAAGTAGATCAACAACAATAAATCAATATCAGACGCCTGTAGCTCTCCTGGAAAAGGACGGTATATTGTGATTCAGACATGTCAAGTCCTATTGCAAAAGCTGTGTTTTATGGGGGGTGGGGGTGGTGGTGTTGCTCATTAGCACTTACAAAGAGTAGTAGAAACTCTTTATACTTCCACTTATACAGGTTCCCTATGAATAGATCCCTACTGACCTCTCTAGCTTTGTCCATAGCAACCTCTATTGACTAATACAATGATTTCCCTAAGACCTTCTGCTTTCCTCTATGCCTCTGTCCATCCTATCGTCTGTGACTCAGAAACTAGCAACCATCTGAGCCCAGCCTAATGGTCACCTCCCAAGGAAATTTTCTTAATCATTCTCTTGGGTATTAATTTTTTCACATTCTCTAATCACTTGCAGTTTATTACATGCAGCTTGTATGATAGTTTTTTGAGTATGTGTCTTATCAGAAATGCATGCCAGAGAGGTAAACAGATTAGAAATCAACAGTGTGGTGATATAAAATATTATCAGAAGTTGAATTATCTAAGACTGTAAAGGAGAGCATCACTCTCCTCTGCCAAGTATGTCTAAGAATCTGTTTGAAAATATAGTAAAAACCATAAAGTAGAGAGTGGATCAGAAGTCAAAGGAACTTAAATGAGAAGCTTCTTTTATCAGTAGTCAAGAGGAACTCTATGTCTTTGTATTAAGACCACCCATTTGCATGACATCAAATGCAAAAGCCAAAGCAGTGCCCATGGACTCATGATAAAAGCACAATACTGCTGGCCCAGAGGCTTCTCTTGCATGTCAGAGGTCAAGAGCAAGTCTATGTGCCAAGAGTCAGAACCCATCTACCTAGGATCACACCCATGTATCAGTGGGAATCTAGTGGGGGGTCCCCAAACTTTACATGTTCCTGGCCAAGTCCCTCACTCCAATGACTTTCCCATAGGCTTGTCACCCATTTCTGCCTTGAGATAATCATGACTAAATTTCACCTTGCCATCTCTTCAGTTAATCGTCGTGGGCAACTAGAAATCTGAATGTAAAAGATTGAAATTGGACCCTTACCTTATACCATATAAAAAACTAAACTCAAAATTGATTAAAGATTTGAGTTTAAGATCTGAAACTATAAATCTACTAGAAGAATACATACTGGAGAAGTTGTAAACATTGGTCTTAGAAGTGATTTTATGTATGTGACACCAAAAGCATAGGCAACAAAAGCAAAAATAGAAAAGTAGGACTACTTCAAACAGTTAAACCGCCTCCCCGAAAGAACATAAAAAACACATCTACATAGAAGCCAACCTGATGGTTACCAAATGTGAAGTTGGTGGGGAGGCATAAATCGGGAGTTGGGGGTTAACATATAGACATCATTATATATAAAATAGATAACCAACAAGGACCTACTACAAAACCACAGGCAACTCTGCTAGACATTCTGTAACAACATAAATGGGAAAGAATTTGTAAAGGAATAGGTATATGTATGTGTGCCTGTGCAAGCTCAGTGGCTTCAGAGGTGCCCTACTCTTTGTGACCCTATGGACTGTAGCCTGCTAGGCTCCTCTGTCCATGAGATTCTCCAGGCAAGAATACTGGAGTGGATTGTCATGACCCTCTGAGCGTATCTTCCCAACCCAGGGATTGAACCAAAATCTTCATTGCAGGGTGATTCTTTAACAACTGAGCCAAGTGGGAAGCCCAAATACATGTATATGTAAAGCTGAATCACTTTGCTGTACACCTGAAACTAACACAACATGGTAAATCAAATATATTCCAAAAAAAAAAAAAAAAAAGAATACATCAACATGTAGAACAATTAGCTCAAAAAACTAATCGGGAAATGCAGAAAGATTCCTAAACCTAGACTCAAAGAAAGATCCACGGGGAATAGGGTAGGAAGAGAAAAGGATCATTCAAGTCCTGACCTGTGCCCATGGGAGAGGACTCAGAATATAAGGGAGATTACATGGTTGGAGATATGCCCTGGGTGTGAGTGATTCAAGCCATATATTGGACACACAAGTCCTGGGATCTGACACAGGGAAGACAGACCCCCTTAGCTGGTTGCAAGGCCATGTGGACTAACAGGAGGACTGTGGGAAGCCTGGACTCCCCCCTCCAGGAGCATGTGTTCAGGGGCTTGCTCCCAAGCCACAATGAAGAGGACAGATTGAGACCACATTTGTGGATGCCTGTTTTCCCCACAGCTACCCACCCCTACACACGCCCTGCTTACTTCATATGGCCGATCTACATTGGAGCAGGGTCTGCCATGACAAGGCAGAGAGCTAGGATGTGGGAAACAGAGGTGCATCTGGCCCAGGGTGGCATCTGGGTGGGAGAGCCAGGGCCATGCTCATGGAGGGCACTTATATAGGCAGCACATCAGGAGAAGTCCTGATCTCTTATGGAGGCCAGACTGCCACAGAGGATGACCCAGTATGTGCCCAGAGCCCATGAGAGCTTCACTTGCCCAATAGCACCCCTCTTCAACAGGGCAGGGATAGCAGAGGTTGGGGGAAGTGATCAGCTGCGAGGGACCAAGAGGTCTCAAACCAGAAGCTATGTTTAAGAAGGGCAGGAGACACTACTGCTGGTACTGGCACAGATGGCGAGTTGGAGGTAGACTGGACCTCTGTAAACAGCCAGCCTGTAGATTTGTTCCCTTTTTTGTTCTAACCAGAACATGCTCCTCTTGTCCCTCTGTGGCAAGGGTTGCAGTGCTGGGAGAGGGGAGCATACATATTTGAGGGAACACAGCCAGATCTGGCCTGACATTCAGGGCTTCTGCTCCAGAAAATTGGGACCCACCTTGCACCCAATAGGACAGTGAAAGCCACTGAAAAAAAGGAAGTCTCTGCCTCACATCTGGCTTCAGACCTGGCACTACCAAATTCCCCAGGCGATAGCTGCTGGAACACCCTAAGGAAAGACGTGACTTGTGGTCCATCAAATCCAGCCCCACACCTTCACCACTCCCTGCTTAGTATGGTACAGATTGTACAGTGATGCTCCCCCACAAGATCACCCCTTCATGATCATAATAGATAATTGATGCACTTAAATTCAGAGAAGCAGAGAAAAATGGGAAGACAGAACTGGTCTGAGTCTTTGTGACCCCATGAACCACAGCATGCCAGGCTTCCCTGTCCATCACCAACTCCCAGAGTTCACCCAAACCCATGTCCATTTAGTTGGTGATGCCATTCAACCATCTCATCTTCTGTTGTCCCCTTCTCCTCCTGCCCTCATTCATTCCCAGCATCAGGGTCTTTTCCAATGAGTCAGCTCTTCGCATCAGGTGGTCAAAGTATTAGAGTTTCAGTTTCAAATCAGTCCTTCCAATGAACACACAGGACTGATCTCCTTTAGGATGGACTTGTTGGATCTCCTTGCAGTCCAAGGGACTCTCAAGAGTCCTCTCCAACACCACAGTTCAAAAGAATCAATTTTTTGGTGCTCAGCTTTCTTTATAGTCGAACTCTCAAATCCATACATGACCACTGGAGAAATCATAGCCTTGGCCAAACAGACCTTTGTTGGCAAAGTAATGCCTCAGCTTTTTAATATGCTGTCAAGTTTAGTCATAACTCTCCTTCCACGGAATAAGCTCCCTTTAATTACTGCAATGGCTGCAGTCACCATCTGCAGTAACTTTGGAGCCCAGAAAAATAAAGTTAGACACTGTTTCCACTGTTTCCCCATCTATTTGTCATGAAGTGATGGGAGCAGATGCCATGATCTTAGTTTTCTGAATGTTGAGCTTTAAGTCAACTTTTTCACTCTCCTCTTTCACTTTCATCAAGAGGCTTTTTAGTTCCTCTTCACTTTCTGCCATAAGAGAGGCTTTTTAGTTCTCTCTTCACATCTGCATATCTGAGGTTATTGATATTTCTCCCAGCAATCTGGATTCCAGCTTGTGCTTCTTCCACCCCAGTGTTTCTTACGATGTACCCTGAATATAAGTTAGATAAGCAGGGTGACAATATACAGCCCTGACATACCCCTTTTCCTATTTGAAACCAGTCTGTTGTTCCATGTCCAGTTCTAACTGTTGCTTCCTGATCTGCATACAGATTTCTCAAGAGGCAGGTCAGGTGCTCTGGTATTCCCAACTCTTTCAGAATTTTCCACAGTTTATTGTGATTCATACAGTCAAAAGCTTTGGCATAGTCAATAAGCAGAAATAGGTGTTTTTCTGGAACTCTCTTGCTTTTTTGATGCTCCAGCAGAAGTTGGCAGTTTGATCTCTGGTTCCTCTGCCTTTTCTAAAACCAGCGTGAACATCAGGAAGTTCACGGTTCACATATTGCTGAAGCCTGGCTTAGAGAATTTTGAGCATTACTTTACTAGCATGTGAGATGAGTGCAATTGTTCTGTAGTTTGAACCTCTGACTAAACAACTAAATAACAGAGATAAATAATTAGGTAAAGAATCCAAATAATTAGTAATAATAATGTTAACTGAACTAGAAAAAAACAGGCAAACACAGTGAAAATTCTAACAAGGAACCAGAAAATATAAAAAAGAAACAGACAGAGCTGAAGAATACATTAACAGAAATAAAAAAAAAACAAACAAGAATTAATAGCAGACTCAATAATAACATGGAAGTTAATAATAATGGAAATCACCAATCAGAATAGCTAAAAGAAGCCTCCCCTGAAAACAAATGAGAACAGTTTAAGAGACCTGTGCATAACATCAAGCTTATCAGCATTCATATTATAGGTGTCTCAAAAGAAGCAAAGAGAGAAAAGGTGATAAATTGTATTTGATGAAATTATGGCTGAAAACTTCCCAAACCAGAAGATAGTACAGAAATCACACAGGGTACAAAACAAGATAAACCAAAACAAACCCACACTAAGATACAGTAAAATTAAAATGGCAGGAGTTAGAAATAAAGAGAAGATTTAAAAGGCAGCAAGAGAAATCCCATAAGGGAAATCCCATAAGGCTATTTGTTAATTTTTGTATAGAAACCTGGCAAGCCAGAGGGAGTGGCATTATATATTGATATTTAAAGTATTGAAAGAGAAATACTTAGAAACTGAATATCTACCCAGTAAGATTATCATTCAGAATTGAAAGAGAGATAAAGTGCTTCTCAGACAAGCAAAAATTAAAACAGTTCATCAACACAAAACTAACCCTGAAATAAATGTTAGAGGATCTTCTCTAAATAGAAAAGAAGAAAGAATTTGTGGGAGAGGAAGAATCCCACTAGTAAAGACACTAGCCAAGATATGGAAGCAAACCAAATGCTCATCAAAAGACAAATGAATAAAGAAGCAGTGTTGTATACACAACTGCATGCACACACACACACATACACACACACACAATGGGATATTACACAGTCACGAAAAAGAATGAAAATTTGCTATTTGCAACAATACGGATGGACTTGAGAAATTTTCCTTAGTAAATAAGTCAAATTAGAGAAAGAATAAGACAAATACTCTGTAATATCATCTGTATGTGGAATCTAAACATGCAACAAATTAGTGAATGTAACAAAGAAGAAGCTGGCTTAAAACTCAACAGTCAAATAAAGATCATGGCATCTGATCCCATCACTTCATGGAAAATAGATGGGAAAACAATAGAAACAGTGACATAATTTATTTTCTTGGGCTCAAAATCACTGCATATGGTGCCTGTAGCCATGAAATTAAAAGACACATGCTCATTGGAAGGAAAAATAGAACAAGCCTAGACAGCACATTAAAAAGCAGAGACATTACTTTGCCAACAAAGCTCCATATAGTCAAAATTATGGTTTTTCCAGTAGTCATGTATAGATGCAAGAGCTGGAGCATAAAGAAATCTGAGCACCAAAGTGTTGATGGTTTTGAACTGTGGTGTTGGGGAAGACTCTTGAAAATCCCTTGGACAGAAAGGAGATCCAACCAGTCCATCCTAAAGGAAATCAGTCCTGAATATTCATTGGAAGGATGGAAGCTGAAGCTGAAGCTCTAGTACTTTGGCCAACTGATGCAAAGAACTGACTGATTGGAAAAGCCCCTGATGCCAGAAAGACTGAAGTCCGAGGAGAAAGGGACAACAGAGGATGAGATGGTTGGATGGCATCACCAACTTGATGGACGTGAGTTTGAGCAATCTCTGGGAGTTGGTGATGGACAGGAAAGCCTGACATGCTGCAGTCCATGGGGTTGCAAAGAGTCCAACAAAACAGAGCAACTGAACTGAACTGATAGTGATAGGGAGAATATTTGACAACAAGTTCTTCACATGTCTCAAAATAGAACAGAAAAAGATGTTTTTTTTTACATGGAAGGATAACCAGGGCAAGCAGGAACTCTGTGTGTGTGTGTGTGTGTGTGTGTGTGTGTGTGTGTGTGATCTGACAAGCGTGAGAATGGATGAGCAGACAGTATGATGGAGCAGCTTAACAGGAAGTGTTTCCCTCTGTACTGAGATGATTCTCAGAATGAGCTGTTAAGGGAGACAGAAATGTCTGATTCTTAGTACTTGCTCAACATTGGGGAAAAGTTGAAGTTCAAAGGAGAGAAGCTTGGCTAAAGTTGAGCCAAGCTAAGTCAGTGGGTATTTTACGGATAACTGAGAGCACTTGGCCAGTCTCTTCATCATTACTTTGCACACATTACTTTACTTTTTCATTACTTTGCCAACAAAGGTTCATCTAGTCAAAGCTATGATTTTACCAGTTGTTATGTATGGATGTGAGTGTTGGACTATAAAGAAAGCTGAGGGCCGAAGAACTGATGCTTTTAAACTGTGGTGTTGGAGAAGACTCTTGAGGATCTTTTGGACTGCAAGGAGATCCAACCAATCCATCCTAACAGAAATCAGTCCTGAATATTCAGTGGAAAGACTTAGGCTGAAGCTGAAAGTCCAATAATTTGGCCACCTTATCCGAAGACCTGACTCATTTGAAAAGACCCTGATGCTGGGAAATACTGAAGCCAGGAGAAGTGGATGACAGAGGATGAGATGGATGGATGGTATCACCGACTCAATGGACATGAGTTTGAGTAAGCTCTGGGAGCTGGTGATGGACAGGGAAGCCTAGTGTGCTGCAGTCCATGGTGTTGCAAAGAGTCAGACACAACTGAGCCACTGAACTGAACTGAACTGAACTGGCCAGTCTCTGCTGTTATTTAAGAGAGGCAAAGTCTGTCCTTAGACACAATTGTTGTTACTGAAATCACAGGTCCATGTGCCTGACATAGAATGAGACCCATGAAAACTAAACAGCAGAGTTAGGAACAGGGAAAGTTTTATTACGGATGCATACATGGAGTAGGGTGGCTCATGCTGTAAGAACACAAAGTTTCAGCATGTCCCTTTAAAAGCAAATGTGGGAGTGGGGTGTAGTTAGTTGTTGCAGACTTCTTGGTGTCATATCCTTTGTTCTTAAGGTCAGGTCATGTCAGGTAATGATGCTCCTGTAAATCTCTACCAGATGAATGTTATTCTCTGTCTTGATGAGAAAGGGAAATCTCAAGCTGCAGTTTTCACCCAGCAATACCCCAGTCCTGGTTAAGAGAAATCAGATCTCAGTCAGCAGCTCCTTCAGGGCCACTTCCCACATTCTACTCAGTTATCATGCCTGACAGATACAGGTGCCCTATCCAATAGGTCCTCAGTCCCTTCAGACTGTCCAAATGAGCAGATCAGTTCTCACAGACTGAGACCCAGAAAGATGGCCACTGGTAGTAGGTTGCAGAGACAGGAATGGGGGAGAGATTCACTGCTCCTCAAGGCCTGGGCCAAGGCTAATGGAGGACCTGAGTGAGGGCTCTGGAGCACTACAGGTTGTAGTCTATAGTATGTTCCCTGGGCCCTCCAGCTAACCCACTGGCCCAAGGCTGGGTGATCTCCAGCCCCTCCAGAAGAATGCCTGAATCTGCTTCTTTTCTCACTCTCCATCTGATGACCACCACATCACCCTTGAGTTAATCTCTTCCCCAATGGTCCCTCATTAACAGTAACTGTGGGCAGGGCCCACTGTAGTGCTGATCAATAGCTGAGAAGGACAACTAATGGTCTTTCATTGACAATTGGTTGTTTGTGGATGGAGCTCTCTGAGGCACCAAGCAATGTTTCAGCAAGACCTGTTGCCTAGTAACAGGGTGGCGAGAAATGAGCCACAGCAATATCTTTCTTCTGAGGACTGTGCTCATCCTGCTCTGTTACACTGTGAATAGAATAAGAATCACTTTGAGGTTAAGGTCTGTCAAAGTAGTTTTCAAGGTGGGCTGACCTTCACATTCTTGTTGGCTTTGAAATATTAACTATACTATATGCTGAGCATGTGATCAAATGACAGTTGTTGGAGAGGCTTAGAGATAATCACTGGTGACAGGTATGCCTGGGAATACAATGAAAATAATGATGAGCAAAAGTTAAATAAGTGTGTGAAACCAAAATCTGAGGTTGGAAAGGAGTTAATAAAAAACATTCCAGCACATTAGACCCAAAGTTTCCTTATGTAACAGAGCAGCATGAGCACAGCCCTTAGAAGTGAAGTGAAGTCGCTCAGTAGGCTCTGACTCTTGGCGACCCCATGGACTGTAGCCTACCAGGCTCCTTCATCCATGGGATTTTTCAGGCAAGAATACCGGAGTGGGTTGCCATTTCCTTCTCCAGGGAATCTTCCTGACTCAAGGATTGAACCCAGGTCTCCCGCATTGTAGGCAGATGCTTTACCGTCTGAGCCACCAGGAAAGAAGCCGTTGCTGTGCCTTATTACTCCACATCCTGTTACTAGGCAACATGTCTTTCTCAGCCATTGGTCAGTGCTTCCATGGGCCCCGCCCACAAGCAACCAACTATCAATGAGGTACCTACTGGTACTTGTCCTCCTCAGCTGTCGGTCAGCACCGCAGTGGGCCCTACCTACTGATAACTGTCAATGAGGGACCATAGGAAAAGTGATTCAATCAAGAGTCAGTCATGTGAGGTGACTGGTGGTGAGCTGACTTCTGCTGTTGACCAACTTACAACTTTTTCAAATGATGGGTATATATTTCTGGTAGTGGGGCAAGTTGAAGTTTCCTACTCAATATGAGAGTTGAAGCATCCCCAAAAATATTAGTGGTAGAGACATTGGAGACTTTCTTTGCTCTGATGAGTAATCTTATGAAGACTGTGTATGGACCTTGGGGCAACAGAGTGAGGATTCACCAAGTCTGGGATTCTCTAAAGCTCATCAGAGTAGATAAAACATCCAACCTGTTCTTAATTAGCTCTTTTCACTGTATATACTTGTTTTTAAGTGCCTTATACTCCTCAAGAAACCAGAACAGGCAGAAGGTGGTCTAGAGATGAAGTGAATAGAGGACTCTGAAAGGCTGAAGTGGGATGGAAAGGGTTTGGCAGAGGTTCATAGAGGGATGGAGGAGGCAGTAGTGTTTTATGGTGACACATAAATCAAAGGATAAAGGGAGCTGAAGGGAAATTTGAAGGTCATGAGATGAAGGAAGGAGGAGAAGGTGCAGGAAGATGGGAAGGGGTAGGTAATTGGTAAGTTAGTAGGCAGAGAGCCCATGTTTCTGAGGCCACTAAAATTCTTAATTGTCTTTAGCAAAAACTTTTGCTAGTTTTTAAAGACTTTGAACTGAATTAAGGTCATAATCATAGAGCACAGAAAGAAAAGGGAGCAAACAAAATAGAGTAAGGATTCACCCACAGGATTTGACTCAGGAGGTTGATGGGCCTCGTAGGGTAAAGCAATTAGAGATTAACTCCCCACTGAATTAACATTGTCCTCCAAGAGAACAATAGGAAGACAATTAAGGGAGGAGGCTGGGCCCTGCCCAGACCACATATCTCACATTTCTGAAGAAATCAGGAGACCTCCATTTGCCACACACACACAGAAAAGACTCCTTACAGGCTGAAAGTGGAACAATGTCAAGGGATTCTGTCTCTAGCCAGATGCCGTTTTTGGTAAAATCCACTTGATTAAGCTGAGTGGCTGAAAGGAGCTATCCCACGCCTGAGGTCAGGAGGGGTTGCCATGAGGAGATATCCCTCCTCCAAGGAAAGGAGCAGTGGCTGTGCTTTGCTGGAGCAGCCATGAAAATATACCCCACTTCCAAGAGAAACCCAAGTAAGACTGCATGTGTTGCGAGAGGGCATCAGAAGGCAGACACACTGAAACCAAAATCACAGAAAACTAGCGCATCTGATCACACAGAACACAGCCTTGTCTAACTCAATGAAACTAAGCCATGCCGTGTGGGCCACCCAAGACAGGAGGGTCATGGTGGAGAGGTCTGACAGAATGTGGTCCACTGGAGAAGGGAATGGCAAACCACTTCAATATTCTTGCCTTGAGAACCCCATGAACACTATGAAGAGGAAAAAAGATAGGACACTGAAAGATGAAATCCCCAGGTCGGAAGGTGCCCAATATGCTACTGGAGATCAGTGGAGAAATAACTCCAAAAAGAATGAAGAGATGGAGCCAAAGCAAAAACAATACCCAGCTGTGGATGTGACTGGTGATAGAAGCAAGGTCTGATGCTGTAAAGAGCAGTATGGCATAGGAACCTGGAATGTCAGGTCCATGAATCAAGGCAAATTGGAAGTGGTCAAACAGGAGATGGCAAGAGTGAACATCGACATTTTAGGAATCAGTGAACTAAAGTGGACTGGAATGGGTGAATTCAACTCACATGATCATTATATCTACTACTGTGGGCAGGAATCCCTTAGAAGAAATGGAGTAGCCATCATGGTTAACAAAAGAGTCCAAAATGCAGTACTTGGATGCAATCTCAAAAAAGACAGAATGGTCTCTGTTTGTTTCCAAGTGAAACTATTCAATAACATGGTAATCCAAGCATATGCCTCAACCAGTAATGCTGAAGAAGCTGAAGGTGAACGTTTCTATGAAGACCTATAAGACTTTTTAGAACTGACACCCCCAAAATATGTTCTTTTCACTATAGGGGACTGGAATGCAAAGGTAGGAAGTCAAGAAACACCAGGAGTAACAGGCAAATTTGGCCTTGGAATATGGAAAAAGCAGGGCAAAGGCTAATAGAATTTTGCCAAGAGAACACACTGATCATAGCAAATACCCTTTTCCAACAACACAAGAGAAGACTACACATGGACAACACCAGATGATCAACACCAAAATCAGATTGATTATATTCTTTGCAACCAAAGGTGGGGAAGCTCCATACAGTCAGCAAAAACAAGACCGGTAGCTGACTGTGGCTCAAATCATGAACTCCTTATTACCAAATTCAGACTTAAATTTAAAAAAGTGGGGAAAACTGCTAGACCATTCAGGTATGACCTAAATCAAATCCTTTATGATAATACAGTGGAAGTGAGAAATAGATTAAAGGGACTAGATCTTATAGACAGAGTGCCTGAAGAACTATGGATGGAGGTTCATGACATTGTACAGGAGACAGGGATCAAGACCATCTCCATGGAAAAGAAATGCAAAAAAGCAAAATAGCTGTCTGGGGAGGCCTTACAAATAGCTGTGAAAAGAAGAGTGAAAAGCAAAGGAGAAAAGGAAAGATATAAGCATCTGAATACAGAGTTCGAAAGAAGAGCAAGGAGAGATAAGAAAACTTTCCTCAGTGATCAGTGCAAAGAAATAGATGAAAACAATAGAATGGAAAAGACTAGAGATCTCTTCAAGAAAATTAGAGATGCCAAGGGAACATTTCATGCAAAGATGGGCTCTATAAAGGACAGAAATGGTATGGACCTAACAGAAGCAGAAGATATTAACAAGAGGTGGCAAGAATACACAGAAGAACTGTACAAAAAAAGAGCTTCATAACCCAGATAATCATGATGGTGTGATCACTCATCTAGAGTCAGCCATCCTGGAATGTGAAGTCAAGTGGACCTTAGAAAGCATCACTATGAACAAAGCTAGTGGAGGTGATGGAATTCCAGTTGAGCTATTCCAAATCTTGAAAGATGATGCTGTGAAAGTGCTGCACTCAATGTCAGCAAATTTGGAAAACTCAGTGGTGGCCACGGGACTGAAAAAGATCAGTTTTCATTCCAATCCTAAAGAAAGGTAATGCCAAAGAATGCTCAAACTACCACACAATTGCACTCATTTCACACGCTAGTAAATAATGCTCTAAATTCTTCAAGCCAGGCTTCAGCAATACATGAACTGTGATATTCCTGATGTTCAAGCTGGGTTTAGAAAAGGCAGAGGAACCAAAGATCAAAGTGCCAACATCCACTGGATCATTGAAAAAGTAAGAGAGTTCCAGAAAAAACATCTATTTCTGCTTTATTGACTATGCCAAAACCTTTGACTGTGTGGATCACAAGAAACTGTGAAAAATTCTTTAAGAGATGGGCATACCAGACCACCTGACCTGCCTCTTGAGAAACCTATATGCAGGCCAGGAAGCAACAGTTAGAACTGGACATGGAACAACAGACTGGTTCCAAATAGGAAAAGGAGTATGACCAGGCTGTATATTGTCACCCTGCTTATATAACTTCTATGCAGAGTGCATCATGAGAAACGCTGGGGTGGAAGAAGCACAAGCTGGAATAAAGATTGCTGGGAGAAATATCAATAACCTCAGATATGCATATGACACTACCTTTATGGCAGAAAGTGAAGAGGAACTAAAAAGCCTCTTGATGAAAGTGAAAGAGGAGAGTGAAAAATTTGGCTTAAAGCTCAACATTCAGAAAACTAAATCATGGCATCTGGTCCCATCACTTCATGGCAGATAGATAGGGAAACAGTGGAAACAGTGTCAGACTTTATTTTGGGGGGCTCCAAAATCACTGCAGATGATGATTGCAGCCATCTAATTAAAAGATGTTTACTCCTTGGAACGAAATTAATCACCAACCTAGACAACATATTGAACAGCAGAGATATTACTTTGCCAACAAAGGTCCATCTAATCAAGGTTATGGCTTCCCTGGTGGCTCAGATGGTAAAGTGTTTACCTATAATGTGGGAGACCCGGGTTTGATCCCTAGGTTGGAAAGATATCCTGGAGAAGAAAATGGCAATCCACTCCAGTATTCTTGCCTGTAAAATCCCATGCACAGAAGAGCCTGGTAGGCTACAGTCCATGGGGTTGCAATGAGTTGGACACAACTGAACAACTTCAATCACTCACTCACATGGTTTTTCCAGTGATCATGCATGGATGTGAGAGTTGGACTGTGAAGAAAGCTGAGCACCGAAGAATTGATGCTTTTGAGCTGTGGTGTTGGAGAAGACTCTTGAGAGTTTCTTGGACTGCAAGGAGATAGAACCACTCCATCCTAAAAGAGACCAGTCCTGGGTGTTCATTGGAAGGACTGATGCTGAAGCTGAAAATGCAATTCTTTGAGCACCTCATGCAAAGAGTTGACTCAGTAGAAAAGACCCTGATTCTGGGAGGGATTGGGAGCAGGAGGAGAAGGGGACAACAGAGGATGAGATGGCTTGATGGCATCATCATCGATGGACATGTGTTTGGTTGGCCCCAGGAGTTGGTGATGGGCAGGGAGGCCTGGCATGCTGTGGGGGTTCGCAAAGAGTTGGACACAACTGAGCAACTGAACTGAACTGATTTGGTTAAGAGATGTGTGTGCACACATGAGGGGATCCTGAGATATATCAAAATAGACTGTGAACCAGGCAAATCAGAAGATTGGCCCAAAGGAAACCCAGAAAAATGCCTCATAAAAGTAATTCAAACTACCATGAGGGCAGAATGTCAGTAACTCTCCCTCTGTGTGGGCCTTTGTGCCTATCCACATGTATTTCATGCTTTTCCTGTTAATAAATAATTTACTTGGTTTACTACTTTTTGTCTCTATGGGAATTCTTTTCTTCAAAGCCTAAGGGCCAGGCCCATGTCACTGACCACTGATCTAGTGGCTAGGATCTGGTACTCTCACATCTGTGACCCGGCCTCAATTTCTAGCTGGGAACCAAAGCCCCACTTCAAGTTATTGCATGCCCAGGCTACCAGAGATCAGATTTATTAATCAAATCACAGATAAGACCTTAAAGAAGCCTGAAAAAAGTCCTGCTCGATTATTCCTTTGTACAGTCCCTGTCTGAAGTGCCAAAAATATTTCATCCCCCAATTCCCGTTAGGTGAGTCCAGGAAAACCACTAGAGTCTTCATACTGAAGAGTAGGGAAAGTTTCCTGCTCAAGAGTTAAGGAATGAGTCCCCACTCAAAATGCCAGAGAAAACCTTCTTTATTCAAAAGAATCAAACTAACTCCTTATTATGCTGTAACAAACTTGACTTCCAGAGCACTGCTTGGATTCCCAAATTAATTAACATGAGAGTTTAAAGGATCTGCAAGTTGCAGTTAGATATCTGGGCAGGAATGACAGAGTTCCATATGGAAAGTCCAACCCTGAGCCAACTCCTGGCCATATGAAGCTCAAATTAAAAAAAAAAAAAATCCAGACTTTAAGTCAGAAAGACTTCAGTCAAAAAGACCATAGCAATAGGGAAAGTCCACTGACCACAAAATCCACAGGTATCTCAAAATCAAACCGAAAAGGGTATTTTAAAAAATAGAGGGATAAGTAGGGCTATAAGGAACTTTGCTGGAGTGTGAGGGGATTGTGGGGGTGAGAAGGCAGCATGATTAGGGAATTTTAACAGGAAATGTTTGTTTGTGGACAGCCAGCAGTGAGTTATAAATTAGTGCTTGCTTAAGCTTGAGGGTGAGCCAAAATGTGGGGTTTGTGGAGAAAAACCTGAACAACATTTGGTCACACCTGTGGATGAAAACTTGCCTGCTGCATCAGTAAACAAAGGATGCAGCAGCCATTAAGCCAGCAGCCAACCCCTCCCAACCCTGTGCACCATGAGGGGACTCAAGAGGGAGAAAAGCATGATTCTGGCCCTAGATAGTTAAGATGCATATCAAAAGAATGGTTTCAATGACTTCAATGAACCCAGACTCTTGCATCTTCCTATACACAGAAAAGTGCTACATTTATTAACTTGAGACATCTGGTTTTCTTTAATTAACAGTCATCTTTTGATATTCTGGCTCACTGGTTTTCGCTGCACAACTCCCATATATCCTGGCTCTTCCCTTACCTCTTTGGAGCCATCCCTTAGAGCCATCTCAGAGGATGTCTCTGGGGCTTAAATCTTCAGTTTTATCCAGCAAATAAAACATAATTCTCAACTTTTACGTTGTGCATTTTTTTTTTACGTTGTGCATTTTTTTAGTAGACAGACCAATGGGTATGTTCTGAGTAACTAATTGTGTGAGCCATTACTGTTTTGAAAAATCTTTCCGAATTCCCACTTTGTCTCTCTCTTCATGTTGGTAATGAAGAGGAGAAATCAAAATTTTACATAACCTCCTACTTGTTCTGCTTCTGTAACTCACCTTGCTCCTTGCAAAGTCTGGATCATGTAGGTCATGTAGTCTCAGAAAGTGGGGACTTGCAATACTAGGAACTGGAGTTTATCTCACTCGCCCTTGTCCTGCTCTTTTCAATCACCCAGCCCCTGTGAACCTGTTTAATCATGCCTGTCCAGGTCAGGAATCCTCCTCCCCATCTTGACCACTGTTCCCACACACATGAAACCCCTTAGTTTAAACCATCCTGTTAACAGGCAGTGTTGCCCACTATAGTCTGTCTATAGAAACACTATAACCCCTTTGTTCGGGGCTCAGAGCTGGAGTGTTAACTCCTCTGGGCCCGCCGGCATAATAAATCTGAGTTCTCCAACTCTCCAATTGTGTTTCTTGGTTTCTTGATTACTGGTTTTTGTAACAGTATTGCTCAGTGAGCTCACAAATGATAAAAACATCCACTTTAGAAAGTCAAAGCCTCAGGATAGCCAAGTTTCCAGTGTAACCATGACCTCAGCTTCTCAGGCTTTAGAGTTCCCTGGTCAAACTTCAATGAGATCCTAACCTTTTCACATATCACACACATGTTTACCTAGAGCTCTTTTGCTATTGTCTTAGAATAACTACATAGTGATGATCCATAGCTTTAAATAAGCAGCTATTTCACAACTGTTTTTCTGAGATAATCTCAGTTCCTTACACAACACCAACACTGTCACTAAAATTTCAGGAGAAATTATAATCACTTTCCAGCAACGAAATGAGATCATGGTGTCCCCAACTTTCACTCAGGGCTCAAATGGCCGCTTTCCATACCTGTTGACTGTGACCAGCTGCAGCCACTATCCCCATAGGAAATGGCACTTGGTAAGTCACTTATTTTCTGAGATAGTTCTCATATTCTTAAAAAGAACTATACCTGGATACAACAGTATCACTCTCTGGTGTGCAACAAAATTTACAATCATACAGGGGATATTTTATTTTTTGACAGAAGCAGAGGCAGGAGCCTCCCTTGTCTACCAGCTTCAGGATTACTGGGCATGCCTCTGTTGACAAACAACCTTACCTGCCAATTCAACAAACAAAGGATGTTTTGGCCAGCCACTCAGCAGCCACTGAAACCATCTCTGAAGGTGCACCCTGAAGGGCCCGGGGTGAGAAACACTGTGATTCTGGCCCTAGATAGCTGAGATGAACATCAAGGGAATGATTTCCATGATCCTAGGCTTTTGAATCTTTCCATAGAAAGAAAAGCACTAAATTGCTTAACCAGGGATATTCGTTTTGTGCTTCAGTTCAGTTCAGTTCAGTTCAGTTCAGTTCAGTTGCTCAGTTGTGTCTGACTCTTTGTGACCCCATGAATCGCAGCATGCCAGGCTTCCCTGTCCATCACCAAGTCCCGGAGTTCACTCAGACTCACGTCCATCGAGTCCGTGATGCCATCCAGCCATCTCATCCTGGGTCGTCCCCTTCTCCACCTGCCCCCAATCCCTCCCAGTATCAGAGTCTTTTCCAATGAGTCAACTCTTTGCATGAGGTGGCCAAAGAACTGGAGCTTCAGCTTTAGCATCATTCCTTCCAAAGGAATCCCAGGATTGATCTACTTCAGAATGGACTGGTTCGATCTCCTTGAAGTCCAAGGGACTCTCAAGAGTCTTCTCCAACACCACAGTTCAAAAGCATCAATTCTTCAGTGCTCAGCCTTCTTCACAGTCCAACTCTCACATCCATACATGACCACAGGAAAAACCATAGCTTTGACTAGATGGACCTTAGTCGGCAAAGTAATGTCTCTGCTTTTGAATATACTATCTAGTTGGTCATAACTTTTCTTCCAAGGAGTAAGTGTCTTTTAATTTCATGGCTGCAGTCACCATCTGCAGTTTTGTGCTTAGCGGTAACATTTTCTTGTTCCATTACGTGTTTTCTTTTTTTTTCCACCAAAAACTCCTATATACCCTGGCTCCTCCCTTACCTCTTTGAACAGTTCCTCAGGGCCCTCTGTAAGGCCATTTCCTGGACTCTAGTACAGTCCAAACATAACTCACAACTTTTAGGTTGTGTGTTTTTCTTCAGTCTACACCTCCTCCATATTCACCACCATGGTCCTGTCTGAAATCTTTTTGCCCTGACTGAAAATACTGAACTTCACAAAACTCTCACCCTTAGTGCCGGGGTCCAGCCCCGGTGGATCCAGGGTGATTTGAAGGTGGAGATGGTGTCAGCATCCTTGGAAAAATACATATTTAGTTACAGATAGGTAGAGAGATTAGAAACTGATAGTGTAGTAGGAAAATTAGTGGAGAAAGAGGCTGAATAACTTGGTTTATGTGGAATAGCATCCATGCTCCAGATGGGAATTCAGCCAGAAAAACGGGGAGTAAGAAAGAAACAACATGGGGGAATCAGTCTTTCCGGAAACTGATCGGATTTCCTAACTTTTGGGTTTGCTTATATAAATTTTGTTACATATAGGGATGAATACAGAGTCATGTGGGGGTCAGCAGTCCTGACATTTATCAAAATCAGGTGCCTCACATGAAAAGGTCCTAGGGATTTTACATCATCTGGCCATGAGACCTGCTGACATTTTATGATCCTTTCTTTCTGATAACCAAAAAACTTATTTCTTCCAAGGGTGTTTTTTCTTAAACCAGGCACCACCCTCCAAATAAAGTTACATTCCTATAGGGTGAGGGTGTAGTGAGTTACAATCAAGAAAGAAATTTATTTAACCCAATGTTAACACGATTAATCTTAAAGGTTAATACTTATTTCTCCTATATGCTTAAAGGTTAATGCTTATTTCTCCTATATGCTAGTTATATTCATTATAAGGGCAGGGAACATGGAGATTTAGCAGCAAACATCAGCCCAACAAATGAAAATCCTTTCACCAACGTTCCCCTTAAGATTTATTTAGTCTTAAGATAGTGATAAAGTTACATTTTTACATAGCAAGGACACAGTGATTTATAACAAAGTACAGTGATCTATTACAAAAGAGAAAATTCATTAACTCAAAAAGTCTAGTATTGCTAACCTTAAAACTACTATATTTCCTTTTCTATATTCCAAACACATTGATTAATATATTCCCAAGTGCCTAAGGATATGGAGGCCTGGCGGCAATCATTGACTCAACAATGAGAAAAGCCCTATGCTAATAAAGACTCTCAAAATACTCCAAAACTCTGTGCTGTTTATGGTTGAGAGGTAGTAAACAATCATGTGCATAGTGGCAGGAGTATGGATAATCCTGTCACACAAGCTAGTCTGTCAGCAGAGAGGTTTGACCTGAGACACCCTTGTCACACCCAGGGCAGGGAATTAGCAGCAATTATCGGCATAACAAATGAATAAAATCCTTCACCAATATAATTCCTAACCAATCCACTATACTAATAATTTCCAACTCCCCAAAAGAATTTGCCTTTAGTAAGTCTAAAACATCTCGTGCCTCTCAGATTGGGAGGCTGTAAACAATCACATGTGGCTGGACTAACCTATACAGGCGGGCTAGATAACCTTCAGAGGAGTCCGTAAGCTGAAACACTCTTGTCATGCCCAATAATTTTTATTGACTTGGAGCTGCAAGTTTACTCCTTCTCCGAGAAAAACAGTTATGGGGGAGAGCCCCCCGTAAAATCAGAAGTGTAGGTGAGAGCATAAAACAGACTCTGATTTTGGGGTAGATGCTCGGGAACAGGGGGTTTCCTGAGGCTTGATCACGCCTTTGCGTATGCCAAGCCTACTTCCTCATGAGCTTTGCCATGGGCGGAGTTCCTCACGCTGGCCCCCGACACCTTAAGACTATGCGTGTTGGTCTGTGAGCTCCAGACCAAAGGCCTTGGCCTGGCGCTGTGGGAACTACATCACCCAGAAGGGGCTCCACCTTAGCATAGTTTAACCAATGAGGAGGCGGGGGAGGGACATTTCCCTTCCTTACGGGAGGGCCACTTCGGGGCTGGGCGTCTGGCCGGGTCCTCCAGGTAGTTACTTGATCTGTTCTTGACTTGGTCCCGGGGCTTAGAGGTTCCCAAGCAGTGTCACAGCCAAGGTGGCAAAAGAGAAAGCATGGTCCACACTGTACAGAGGTGGGTCTGAGGCTTGGCAGCTTCGCCACCCATGTCCTGGACTGGGAACTACAAAGCCCAGTTGGCTGCCCTTGTTGCCCATCTCTGCCTGTTCTGGTGGCAGCCTCTGCACTGATGGACTCGTGCAGGTGGGTGCTGCCATTCCCAGATCATCACCCAAATCCTAAAGCCCCTAGATGAAAGTGCATGCTCAGGGCACTAAACTGCAGGTGACCGTGTCCAGGACAGAGCCGTGCTTGTGAGTGATGTCCACTCCTGACAGCCAGTGAGAAAAGATGTGGGACAGCTGCAAGCAGTGGGACCAGCATGTGCAAAGGCTTGGCTGTGCAACTGAGTCCGGAGCATCTGGCAAACCTAGGATCCATGTGCTGTCTGCAAGGAACTGAGCGTGAGGGGAAGAGTCACATCTGGAACATTCATTCCTAGGGCTTTGCAGGCCCTGGGGAGTTGTGACCAGAAAAGGGACACAATCTGGGTTAATATTTTCAAAGTTTCCAAAGGGTTTCTCAGAGAAGATAGGGAGGTGGAAGGAGCAGTGATGAAGTTGGAGGCAGGGAAACCAAAGAGGAGGCTGCTGGCGGTTTGGCTGGGCCAGGCCAGAGAGATGGCAGGGAGGAGAGCCAAGCCTTCAGGGTTCCCTGCTGTACCAGATACTGTGAAGGAAGAAGGAAGGGAGTGAAGACTATCCTAAGATTGTTTTTTATTTGTTTCTTTTTCTTTCTCTTCCTTTTTTTCCCCCTAAACTTCTGGGAGAATGGAGATGGAGAAGTTGGGTGGAGGGAGCTGGTTGTGTGTTGGAGGAAGGTCAGAGGTTGAATTTTGGATCTGGTGATTCTGAGATGTTCAAGTGTGTGTGTGTGTGTGTGTGAGACATAGACATCTGGACAAGTGTGTCTGCAGTTTTAGCAGGGGTCTAGGCTGGAGATATTCAGAGAACTTTAGATGTAGACCTGGGTACAGCCAGGGGATCAGATTTAAGGGAGGGAATCTTAAGGTTGTTATTTGAAGTGGGCCTGAAGTGACAGAGGGAAGGACTGGAGGTTAGATACTTCAGGTAGGCAGCCCCAAAATTGCCACCAGGAGGGAGAGGCCCTCAGTCCCAGTGCTTCTGGCTGTTACCTGAGGCCCACGTGGGTCAGGAGCCAGAGCTAGGGAATGGTCTATGTTCATTGCTGTGTGGACTCAGCAAGACATTGAATCTACTCCCTGGGAATAAGAGAAGCATCAGCCAGGCCAGACAAGTGTGTCAGCTCCTCCACCACAACAAGCCCCTTGGCAGGAGGGGTGATCCAGTGTTCCGATGGAAATTTCCTTGAGCAGGTTGACCTCTGGGGATGGACATGCACAAGGCTAGCTGCACTGCTAAAACAGCTAGCATCCCACTGGCCTGTTCAGACCCATTCTCTAGAATTTACTTATGAAATAATTGCTTCTTTAAACGTTTCTCTAAATAAAAAACACACAAAAGATATTTAAAGCTTACTAGTTAAATGTAGGCAAATTCTTAGTAACAGTTGGAAAAGTTACCGTAATTATAAACATTTAAATAAAATCAAAAGTCTGAAATACCACATTAATTTAAATACTTAAAAAGCAAGAAAGTCACCCACATTTTCAAAAGTTCATTACCTTATTTACACCAAAAGCATTCACCAAAGTGCTAATCCTGTGGACAATAAAAGCTGATATTTAGCACTTGCCATGTACATGTTTCAAACCAACAACAGCCTTATAAGATGGGCACTATTTTTATACCCATTAGATAGAGGAGGACTTTGAGGCACAGTCCTCAAAGAGAACTGAGAGGTTGAGTCCTTATGCAAGTTCATGAAGTTGTAATTTGAAGCCAAGTGTCCCTTTGGATGTAAGCATACACCAGTCTCAGTCATCTCGTTTACTCTCACCACAGCCCTGATGGCCACCAGGACTTACCCCTCCTTCCATTTTTTTCATTGGTTGTCCACATGACTTCATCCTTCATTTTGTTCCAGGCTCACTCCAATGTCCGCTCCTTGGAGAAGACTTCTTTGGTTCAGTTCAGTCACTCACTCATGTTTGACTCTTTGCGACCCCATGGACCATTGCACCCCAGGCTTCCCTGTCCTTCACCATCTCCCAGAGCTTATTCAAACTCATGTCCATTGAGTCTGTGATGCCATCCAAGCATCTCATTCTCTGTCATCCCCTTCTCCTTCTGCCTTCAATCTTTCCCAGCATCAGGGTCTTTCCAAATGAGTCAGGTCTTCACATAAGGTGGCCAAAGTATTGGAGATTCAGCTTCAGCATCTGCCCTTAAAATGAATATTTAGGACTGATTTCTTTTAGGATTGACTGGTTGGATCTCCTTACAGTCCAAGGGACTCTCAAGAGTCTTCTCCAACACCACAGTTCAAAAGCATCAATTCTTTGGTGCTCGGCTTTCTTTATAGCCCAACTCTCACATCCATACATGACTACTGAAAAAAAAACATAGCTTTGACTAGATAGATCTTTGTTGGCAAAGTAATGTCTCTGCTTTTTAATATGCTGTCTAGGTTGTTTTTCCAAGGAGCAAGTGTCTTCTAATTTCATGGCTGCAATCAACATCTGCAGTGATTCTGGAGCCCAAGAAAATAAAGTCTGTCCCTGTTTCCATTGTTTCACCATCTATTTGCCACGAAGTGATGGGATCGGATGCCATGATCTTAGTTTTCTCAATGTTGAGTTTTAAGCCAACTTTTCATTCTCCACTTTCACTTTCATCAAGAGGTTGTTTAGTTCTTCGCTTTCTGCCATAAGAGTAGTGTCATCTGCATATCTGAGGTTATTGATATTTCTCCTGGCAGTCTTGATTCCAGCTTGTGCTTCATCCAGCCCTACATTTTGCATGATTACCCTGGTTACCCTGTAGAAAATCACCCCCAGTCTCTCCTGCCTTATGCGTATTTTGTTGTCATCAGGATTCTCTTGGTCATTTGCTTAGTTCCTATGGATGATTTTGTTATGACTCTGGAATGTGAGCTCCTATTCAGGAAGAGCATGGTCTGAACCAGGTGCTCAGTCAGTAATTGATGCTGTGTCCTGGGGGACTGCCTCTGACCACGCCTCCTTCTCTTCTCCCCTTGCCCTCTGTCTCCCAGGCACACAGAGGTGAATGTGCCAAGGTCTTCCCCTAATCCCAGCTTTTTTCATTGGAGTTCTCTTTACCTGGGACACCATCACCATATCTCACACTTGACACCCTCTCACATCCTTCCAGGCTCTGTTCAAATGTCATCTCTTTGAAGAAAGTTCCAGCTGAAATAGCCCCTGTTCCACTTGCCCTCATTTTGGCATCTTGTGTGTGTGAATGTATATGTGCATGCAGGGAATTTGGTATGACAAAAGCAAAAATACAGGTTTAATTGCTATTGTGCAGGTTGCTGAGGGAGTTAATAGGGAAAATATTAATAACAAAACAACCTTAAGAGTTGGCCTTCATTGTGCTTAACCACAATCACAGAAAACTAACTAATCTGACCAAATGGACCACAAGCTTGTCTAACTCAATGAAACTATGAACCAGGCTGTGAAGGGCCACCCAAGATGAACAGATCATGGTGGAGAGTTCTGACAAAATGTGATCCACTGGAGAAGGGAATGGCAAACCACTTTAGTATTCTTGCCTTGAGAACCCCATGAACAGTATGAAAAGGCAAAAAGATAGGATACTGAAAGAGAAACTCCCTAGGCTGGTAGGTGCCCAATATGCTACTGGAGAAGAGTGGAGAAATAACTCCAGAAAGAATAAAGAGATGGAGCCAAAGGAAAAACAACACCCAGTGTGGATGTGACTGGTAATGGAAGTAAAGTCTGATGCTGTAAAGAACAATATTGCATAGGAACCTGGAATGTTAGGTGCATGAATCAAGGCAAATTGTAGTGGTCAAACAGGAGATGACAAGAGTGAACATCGATATTTTAGGAATCAGCAAATTAAAATGTATTGAAATGGGTGAATTTACCTCAGATGACCATTATATCTACTATTGTGGGTAAGAATCCCTTAGAAGAAATGGAGTAGCCATCATAGTCAAGAAAAGAGTCTGAAATGCAGTACTTGGATGCAATCTCAAAAATGACAGAATGATCTCTGTTTGTTTCCAAGGCAAACCATTCAGTATCACAGTAATCCAAGTCTATGCCCTGACTGGTACATTGAAGAAGTTGAAGTTGAATGGTTCTATGAAGACTTACGAGACCTTCTAGAACTAATACCCCAAAATGATGTCCTTTTCATTATAGGGGACTGGAATGCAAAAGTAGGAAGTCAAGATATACGTCGAATAATGGGCAAATTTGGCTTTGGTGTACAGAATGAAGCCGGGAAAAGGCTAATAGAGTTTTGTCAAGAGAATGTACTGGTCATATCATACACCCTCTTCCAACAACACAAGAGACGACTCTACACATGGACATCACCAGATATCAATACCATAATCAGATTGATTATATTTTTTGCAGTATAAGATGGATAAGCTTTATACAGTCAGCAAAAACAAGACCGGGAGCAGACTGTGGCTCAGATCATAAACTCCTTATTGCCAAATTCCGACTTAAATTGAGGATAGTAGGGAAAATCACTACACCATTCAGATGTGACCTAAATCAAATTCCTTACGATTATATAGTAGAAGTGAAAAATAAATTCTAGGGATTAGATCGGATAGAGTGCCTGAAGAACTATGGACTGAGGTTCATGACATTGTACAGAAGACAGGGATCAAGATCATCCCCAAGAAAAAGAAATACAAAAAGGCAAAATGATTATCTGGCAGGGCTCACAAATAGCTATGAAAAGAAGAGAAGTGAAAGCCAAAGGAGAAAAAGAAAGATACACCTATTTGAATGCAGAGTTCCAAAGAATAGCAAGGAGAGATAAGAAAGCATTCTTTAATGATCAGTGCAAATGAATAGATGAAAACAATAAAATGTGAACAACTAGAGATCTCTTCAAGAAAATTACAGATTGCCAGGGAACGTTTCATGCAAAGATGGGCACAATAAGTGACAGAATGGACCTAACAGAAGCAGAATATATTAAGAAGAGGTCCAAGAATACACAGAAGAACTATACAAAAAAGATATTCATGAACCAGATAATCACGATGGTATGATCACTCACCTAGAGCCAGACATTCTGGAATGTGAAATCAAGTGGGCCTTAGGAAGCATCACTACAAGAAAAGCTAGTGGAGTTGATGGAATCCCAGTCAAGGTATTTCAAATCCTAAAAGATGATGCTGTGAAAGTGCTACTACACTCAATATGCTAGCAAATTTGGAAAACTCAGCAGTGGCCACAGGACTGGAAAAGGTCAGTTTTCATTTCAATCACTAAGAAAGACAATGCCAAAGAATGCTCAAACTACCACACAATTGCACTCATCTCATGCAATAGCAAAGTAATGCTCAAAATTCTCCAAGCCAGGCTTCAACAGTACATGAACCGTGAACTTCCAGATGTTCAAGGTGGATTTAGAAAAGGCAGAGGAACCAGAGATCAAATTGCCAACATCTGTTGGATTATCGAAAAAGCAAGAAAGTTCCAGAAAACCATGTACTTCTTCTTTATTGAATATTCAAAAGACTTTGACTGTATGCATCATAACAAACTGTGGACAATTCTTCAAGAGATGGTATTACCAGAACACCTGACCTGCCTCCTAAGAAATCTGTAGAACTAGACATGGAACAACAGACTGGTTCCAAATCTGGAAAGGAGTGCATCAAGGTTGTATATTGTCACCCTGCTTATTTACCTTATATGCAGAGTACATCATGAGAAATCCTGGACTGGATGAAGTGCAAGGTGGAATCAAGTTTTCTTGGAGAAATATCAATAACCTCATATATGTAGATGATATCACAATTATGGAAGAAATTGAAGAAGAACTAAAGAGCCTCTTGATGAAAGTGAAAGAGGAGAGTGAAAAAGTTGACTTAAAACTCAACATTCATCAACATGAATCCACCAC
Source organism: Ovis canadensis (assembly GCF_042477335.2). Classification (NCBI taxonomy): domain Eukaryota; kingdom Metazoa; phylum Chordata; class Mammalia; order Artiodactyla; family Bovidae; genus Ovis; species Ovis canadensis. The sequence goes on from NC_091727.1 coordinate 91,784,052, forward strand.
AGGTATACACGTGTTCCCCATCCTGAACCCCCCTCCCTCCTCCCTCTGTATGGCAAAACCAATACAATATTGTAAAGTAATTAACCTCCAATTTAAATAAATAAATTTATATTAAAAAATTAAAAGAATAAAATTGCTCTCTATTCATGATTAAAAAAAAAAAAAAACACAACATTCAGAAAACTAAAATCGTGGTATCTGGTCCCATCACTTCATGGCATATAGATGAGGAAAATGGAAACAGTGGCTGACTTTATTTTGGGGGGCTCCAAAATCACTGCATATAGTGACTGCAGCCATGAAATTAAAAGATACATGCTCCTTGGAAGAAAAGCTATGACAAACCTAGACAGCATATTTAAAAGCAGAGACATTACTGTGGTAACAAAGGTCCATCTAGTCAGAGTTATGTTTTCCAGTTATCACGTATGGATGTTAGAGTTGGACTATAAAGCAAGCTGAACATGGTATAATTGATTCTTTTGAACTGTGGTGTTGGAGAAGACTCTTGAGAGTTCATTGGACAGCAAGAAGATCCCAAGCAGTCCATTGTAAAGGAAATCATCCCTGAATATTCATTGGAAGGACGGATGTTGAAGCTGAAATTCCAATATTTTGGCCACCTGATGTGAAGAACTGGCTCATTTAAAAAGACCCTGACTCTGGGAAAGATTGAAAGCAGGAGAAGGGGACAATAGAGGATGAGATGGTTGGATAGCATCACCGATTCAATGGACATGAATGTGAGTAAACTTGGGAGTTGTTGATGGACAGGAAGGTTGTCGTGCTGCAGTCCATGGGGTCGCAAAGAGTCGGACATGACTGAGCAACTGAACTGAAGTGAGTGCTTATTATGCACCAAGGTACTTGACTTCCTCACTTAACTCTTGTCTCCTTAGGATTAGATTTTCTTATCATCCTTACTTTATAGAACAAAAACTTTGAGTCATGGAAAATTTACCTGTTGAAGGTCACACAGCTCTTCATAGGCAGAAATTCAAAATCCATATGTCAGTCAACAGAGCCTCCACTCTAACCATGATAATACCCACTGTGGACTGGGGAGGCCTCGGGGCAACACTTAAATTCAACTTTCCAGGCCGGGTTTGGGGCTTAGGTATGAGGATGGTATAGGGGACTTTCCAGGCAGAGTACCACATGGGCAAAGATAGGGATATGTATTGTTTGAGGAGGCAGAAGAGGGCCTGTGTGGGTTGCTGAGTGGAGTATAACTGCTCCCTCCATCTGCTGAAATGCATCTCTGAAGGTGGATTGTGAGATGGTGTCCTGGATATTTATCCCACCCTTTGGTGCTGGCAGAGGATGGGGGTTACACACACTGGCTCTGAACCAGAGAGACTTGTCTGAGTTCAGATCACTGCTTATTTAACACCTGACTCTATTTGACTTCTGGTTGACTGTTCCTGTGCCTCAGCACACTGACTGTGACATTGAGATGCTGACAGTGTTGGCCTCATGGGTAATCCAAGTATGAAAACACACATCAAGCACCGATCCCAGCATTTGCTGGGTATCCCAGGGTTCACTTGATAACCATTGTCTCTTTCACACTCACAGCAACCTAGCCGTGGGAACGATTAGGGTATTGATGCAGAAATCACTGCTCAGAGAAATGAAGTGATGTCCCCAAGGCCACACAGCTGGCAAGTGTCAGGTTGAAGAAGCTGTGCTCAGACTTAGGAGTCTGGCTCCAGTGCTGAGGACATGTCATCAGTTGGATGTGGCACAGAAAGTACTCAGCATGGAGCCAGGCCCCTAGGAGGTACACACTCCCAGGGAATTCAGAGCTAGGGTCCCTGTAGATTGTTCCAGTGACTGAGTGACAGATTCTAGTCTCATTCTGTTAGCCACAAGGGTGACATGCCTGCCTCTCTTTGACTTTCTGGGGATCAGTGACCTTTGAGGATATGGCCATGTCCTTCATTTCAAGTTCCTGGCCTAGAAGACCTAGCCCCAAGGACCCCATAGCAGGAGGTGATGCTGCAGAGCTGGAGGATCTGCTTTGACTGGTAGGTCCTCCTCCACATTTCCTGAGGGAACCTGCATCCTCTTCAACTTTGCCCCACGCTCCAGGCGGGCTGGCCCTTCCTCCTCCCTATAGTTCCTGGCCTGTTTGGCTCTCACATCCTGCCTGGTCTCCCTGTGTCTCTATCACAGACTGGTGGGGCTAGAATCAAGTCCCCTTCAAAATGATTCAAAACAAAGGGAGGATTTATTACTAGTAGAAGGGAATAGGGTACAGTGCAGTATATTCCAGAAACAAAAGGGCAAATGTCTAGCTGGGCCCAGGAAAGACTGAAATCAAGAACTGAATGGAATGGTGATTTGCCTTGGCCTTGAGGTCTATCACTAGGGCTTCTCTCTGGGTCACTCGTCTCACTCTTAGGTGGGTGGCTCTTTCTCCTGCAGTGAATCTGAGGCAGGATTTGGCTATCCCAGTTCTAAATCCAAGGCCCCTGGATTTCTTGCCTCCTCTTTTTTACTAGTTCATGAAATGCTCATGAGCTCTGGCAGTCACCATATTAGCCACTCGCACTGACCCCTATTTTCCTAGGGGTGAATCCGCCCACTCACAGTCCTTCATCTCTATGGCTCACTTTCTCCAAAGCCGCTGGCCTCATGCCAGGCTCTGAGCTGTTTCCTCCTTGGATAGCATTCAGGAGCCTGGGCTTTGCAGCCACGCTGCCTGGTGCCCAGTCCCAGCTCTGCCACTCATGAGCTCTGTGACTCTGGACAAGTGACTTAACCTCCCTGTGCCTTAGTTACCTCATTGGTAAAATGGGGTAATATATTATCTACTTCACATGGCTGTTGCCAGGGATAATAAATTAATGTATGAAAAGGATTAGAACACAGCCTGATGTTCACTGACTGCAGATGGACAGTCCTGATCCCTATTGCAATAATCATAAACTATGATTGATATTGTCATCATGCCTGGACTTGGTACCTTCCAAAGCCATGTTGTGTAGTTGTGTGGATCAACATCACAGAGACCAACCACAGCCATACCTGGGCTCACATTTGGACTCAGCCACTCACCATTTCTGGACATGCCTTGTTGACAAATCAATTCATGCCCCTGAGCCTCTATGCCTTCATTCATGAAAAGGTGCCTATTTCAGCACCTGTTTCCTGAGAAAAACCAAGATAATCATTTAATACAGGGCCTACAGCAGGAAGGACCTATGCAAGCCTTGGCTCAATGACTCAGTGATTCATACCTTGTTCTGAAATGATGAAACTTCATGTGTTAGCTATGTAACTTCTCCAGATGAGTCCACAATTGGAACTAAGGTTAATGAATGCACTGAAGGTATAGCACACAGTCCCTGAGATGTGGTAGCAACTCATAGTATTTGTTTTGGTGCCACTAGGATTGGAATTCCCATGGCAGGGTGGCCAGGGAAACATCTGAAACTGTCTTGGCCTTGGTTTCCTCATCTGTGACCGGGACAATAACAGCACTGGCCTGGTAGTGTATTATATGAATTACAATTAATTCCTGTTTGTAGAGTTCTTAGGGAAGACCTGGACACATAGCAGGGACTGTCTACATTTGTGTTAAGTAAGACAAAGGAATACATCCCACGTCTTCCCACCCAACCTCTGGTGGTCTTTTAGCCAGGAATTGGCCAGATTAAGAACTAAACAGAAACCTGATGGTTCCCTTATCCCAGGTGGCCATGTGGTTCCCCCTGACAGCACCCCATCCCTGGGCCTCAGTGTCCACACAGTCTCCCAGGAGTCAGAACTTCCTCTTCCCTAAAATAACAGGTATGTGTCGGCATAGGGATCTAGTCTTCCACCTCCTGCTTTCCTGAATGTGACTCTGGTCTGGGAAGCCCCTATAGCTTGGGGAAGATGAATACATGGATAGCAACCAGCCTGTGCCACTGGGACATCAGCTCTGGGCCTTTTTTTCCTCATCTAGAAGATGGAATGATAACTACCACTTCAGGCTGAGGTGAGCATTATCTTGTAAAGCACTTTTCACCAGGCCTGACTCACTGTAAAATAACACAAACACCTCACTGAGTATCCTGTTAGGAGGTTAGTCCCCTTTCCACCTTCCCTAACCTTCTCCCCAGTTTTATTGTCCTCCATGGCTCTCAACACTTTCTAATAGACTTTAAAATTCACCAACTTATTTTTATTGCTTTGCTCCTTCATGGAATGTACATTCCAGAAAGCCAGGGCATTAGTTTGCTTTGGTTGCTGTCACGAACAACATCACAAGTGAATGAACAGCCTGTGAGTCCTCCTATCCCTCCTATTACTGCTCTACGGAGTCCTCAAGACTCCCCTATGCCAGCCCTGGTCAAGATGCACATGTAGCAGCAGCAGCCCAACTCAGTTTTCTCTGGAAAGCTCTCTCTATAATATTAAATGACAAAGAAGGAAGAAAGGTAGACAATAAGGAGCAAGAAATGCACGTGTGACTTCTTTCTGAATTTTCTGCCATGCCTATGAAGACTTATCACTGGTTACTTATTTGAAAGTATGGTAGGCAAATAATGACCCCTGAGATGTGCACATGCCTTAATCCCTGGAACCTGTGAATAAGTTGTTACAACAGAAGATCAAGGATGCAGATGGCCTCCAATTAAAATAAGTAAATTTATATTTTAAAAAAGGATGCAGATGGCTAATCATAAAATAAAGAGGTTATCCTGGTTTATCTTGGTGGTGCCAGGGTAATCACAAGGATCCTTAAAAATGGAAGTGAGTGGCAGAAGACTCAATGTCAGGTGATGTCATGTGAGATACACTCCACTAGCTATTGCTGGCTCTGAAGATGAAGGAAGGGGGACATGAGCCAAAGTACCAGGAAACTGAGAGAAGCCAGAAAAGTCAAGAAAACAGATTCTCCCTTATAGCCTTCAGAAAGGAACACAGCCCTGCTGACACCTTGGGTTTAGCCCTGTGATGTCCGTGTTGGGCTTCTGACATACAGAATTGTTTGATAATAAGTTTGTGTTCTTTTAAGCCACTAATGTTGTGGTAATAAGTTACAGTAACAAAAGGAAACTAATATAGAGGTCAGGGGGTAGGGGTGGTTGGGAGGGTAAAGACCATCTTCCCCCTTATCTGTCTTTTATAAACAGTCACTGCTATCCAGTGTCAGGCATTGTTAGTTGAAGGCAGCTCCACAAATATGTACTGAAATATCTCATTCCTGGAAAATGTTGCCTCTACCCTTGAGTGGCATATGTCTTTGTTTGAAGGCTTAATTTATGAAATATTTGAAAATTATGAGAAATCAGAATACTAAATATAATATCTTGTGCAATTATTTCATTATAACCATGGAGTTAATGATCTATAGACAAAAGAGCACTTTTTGGGGGGCACCACTTAAAACTGTTTAGGGCTTTGATTAAAATATATACATGTATACATATATATATATATACATATATATATATATATATATATATATATATATATATATATATATATATATATATCAATGCAGTTTGGAGTGCCCAGCACTCTCAATTTCTTTTGGTCCTGGTCCATTGTCTGCTTATTGTTAATGTTCCATGTGGAATGCAGATGACGGTATAGCTGTGTGGACTTCCCTGTTAAGTGCCAATCCTTCCCTTCAATAAACGTTTCTCAGCTTCCTTAGACCTTGGTAGAGGGGTTTCTGGAAGCCCACCTCAGCAGCTATTTAGGGTTGGAATTAGAACTAGAAGAAAATCTAACACACGGCTGAGTTAAACTCATGATTAAGTTAAAGAAACAAATATGGAGATGAAATCTCATTATTTTATCTGATAAAAGATTGTATAAAGTGTTGCTGTCAAGTGACTATAATTTTAAGAGGCGGACCAGGGTGAACACAGACAGAAGTGCGTGGGCTTCACAGTCATCACTGTTGCCTTATCCCCATGCCGCTGTCACTGGTCAGGGTGTTTTGGAATTCCTTCTTTGTGATTATACTGAGGCTGGTTTTCAGAGCACGTGAGACAGATATTCAGGGTTGCTGCTGCTACTGCTGCTAAGTCACTTCAGTCGTGTCCAACTCTGTGCGACCCCATAGACGGCAGCCCACCTGGCTCCCCCATCCCTGGGATTCTCTAGGCAAGAATACTGGAGTGGGTTGCTATTTCTTTCTCCAATGCATGAAAGTGAAAGTGAAGTTGTTCAGTCATGTCCGACTCTTAGCGACCCCATGGACTGTAGCCTATCAGGCTCCTCCATCCATGGGATTTTCTAGGCAAGAGTACTGGAATGGGGTGCCATTGCCTTTTCCAATTCAGGGTTACCTCAGGTTAAAAAATTTCATGTCTAATAAACAAAATTAGAAGTGAAAATGGAGAAATCACAACAGACAACACAGAAATACAAAGGATCATAAGAGACTACTATCAGCAACTATATGACAATAAAACGGACAACTTGGAAGAAATGGATGAATACATAGAAAAGCATGACCTTCAAAACTGAACCAGGAAGAAATAGAAAAACTTAACAGACCAAGCACAAGCACATAAATTGAAACTGTAATAAAAAATCTTCAATAAACAAAAATCCAGGATGAGATAGCTTCACAGGTGAATTCTAGCAAAAATTTAGAGAAGAGCTAACACCTATCCTACTCAAACTCTTCCAGAAAATTCCAGAGGAAGTTAAACTGCCAAATTCACTCTACCATCACCCTAATACCAAAACCAAAGATGCCATAAAAAAAAGAAAGAAAACTACAGGCCAATATCACTGGTGAACCTAGATGCAAAAATCCTCAACAAAATTCTAGCAAACAGAATCCAACAACATATTAAAAAGATACCCACTCACACCTATGGACAGATCAACTAAACTGAAAATTAACAAAGAAACGCAAACTTTAAATGATACATTAGACCAGTCAGACCTAATTGATATATATAGGACATTTCACCCCAAAACAATGAATTTCACCTTTTTCTCAAGTGCTCATGGAACCTTCTCCAAGATAGATCACATCCTGGGCCATAAATCTAACCTTGATAAATTTAAAAAAATCAAAATCATTCCAACCATCTTTTCTGACCATAATGCCAATGAATTTTACCTTTTTCTCAAGTGCTCATGGAACCTTCTCCAGGATAGATCACATCCTGGGCCATAAATCTAACCTTGATAAATTTAAAAAAATCAAAATCATTCCAACCATCTTTTCTGACCATAATGCATTAAGATTAGATCTCAATTGCAGAAGAAAAACTATTAAAAATTCCAACATATGGAGGCTGAACAATACACTTCTGAATAACCAACAAATCACAGAAGAAATCAAAAAAGAAATGAAAATATGCATAGATCTTTGGCCCATTTTTTGATTGGGTCATTTATTTTTCTGGTATTGAGTTGCATAAGTTGCTTGTATATTTTTGAGATTAGTTGTTTGTTAGTTGCTTCATTTGCTATTATTTTCTCCCATTCAGAAGGCTGTCTTTTCACCTTGCTTATATTTTCCTTTGTTGTGCAGAAGCTTTTAATTTTAATTAGATCCCATTTGTTTATTTTTGCTTTTATTTCCAGTATTCTGGGAGGTGGATCATAGAGGATCCTGCTGTGATTTATGTCGGAGAGTGTTTTGCCTATGTTCTCCTCTAGGAGTTTTATAGTTTCTGGTCTTACATTTAGATCTTTAATCCATTTTGAGTTTATTTTTGTGTGCGAAGTTAGAAAGTGATCTAGTTTCATTCTTTTACAAGTGGTTGACCAGTTTTCCCAGCACCACTTGTTAAAGAGATTGTCTTTACTCCATTGTATATTCTTGCCTCCTTTGTCAAAGATAAGGTGCCCATATGTGTGTGGATTTATCTCTGGGCTTTCTATTTTGTTCCATTGATCTATATGTCTGTCTTTGTGCCAGTACCATACTGTCTTGATGACTAGATATTTCTCCAAAGAAGACATACAGATGGCTAACAAACACATGAACAGATGCTCAACATCACTCATTATTAGAGACATGCAAATCAAAACCACAATGAGGTACCACTTCACACCAGTCAGAATGGCTGCTATCCAAAAATCTGCAAGCAATAAATGCTGGAGAGGGTGTGGAGAAAAGGGAACCCTCCTACACTGTTGGTGGGAATGCAAACTAGTACAGCCACTATGGAGAACAGTGTGGAGATTCCTTAAAAAATTGCAAATAGAACTACCTTATGACCCAGCAATCCCACTGCTGGGCATACACACCGAGGAAACCAGAATTGAAAGAGACACATGTACCCCAATGTTCATCACAGCACTGTTTATAATAGCCAGGACATGGAAACAACCTAGATGTCCATCAGCAGATCAATGGATAAGAAAGCTGTGGTACATATACACAATGGAGTATTACTCAGCCATTAAAAAGAATACATTTGAATCAGTTCTGTTGAGATGGATGAAACTGGAGCTGATTATACAGAGTGAAGTAAGCCAGAAAGAAAAACATCAATACAGTATACTAACACATATATACGGAATTTAGAAAGATGGCAATTATGACCCTGTATGCAAGACAGCAAAAAAGACACAGATGTGTATAGCAGACTTTTGGACTCAGAGGGAGAGGGAGAGGGTGGGATGATTTGGGAGAATGGCATTGAAACATGTATACTATCATAAGAATCGAATCACCAGTCTATGTCCGATGCAGGATACAGCATGCTTGGAGCTGGTGCACGGGGATGACCCAGAGGGATGTTGTGGGGAGGGAGGTGTGAGGGGGGTTCATGTTTGGGATCGCATGTACACCCATGGTGGATTAATGTCAATGTATGGCAAAACGAATACAGTGTTGTAAAGTAAAATAAAGTAAAAATAAATATTTTAAAAAAATAAATAAATAAAATAAATAAAAAGATAATACTTGTCATGACCAAGTGGGATTTATCCCAGGAATAGGAGGATTCTTCAATATTTGCAAATAAATCAATATGATACACCACATTAACAAATTGAAAGATAAATTAGAAAACTAAAAAAAAAATAAAAATAAATAAATGCAAGGGAATATTCTTGGGAAAACAACAACAACAACAACAACAACATGTGATTGTAGGGAACTAGATTTAAAGAAGGTTGAGAAGTGCTTGCAAACGAGACTCTCAACCAGGGCTGAACATTCTTGCAAACGAGATGTTCTGCCCAGTGTAGGGAACTAGGTTTAAGGAAGGTTGAGAAGTGCTTGCAAACGAGACTCTCAACCAGGGCTGATAATTCTTGCAAACGAGATGTTCAGCTAAGAATCCTGTTTGTTCCCATGGGAAAAGAACATTGCTTGCACACAAGGATGTTTCTCTGATTCCTCAAAAGGAACAGACCTTGGGACAAAACGGATTCTAAGTTGATAAGTAAGTTCCCCAAAACAAAGTCTTAGCTGCAGTAAATAAGCCAAGGTAAAGGTTATCTCGCCCTGCGCCTGCGCACTGTATAGTCTCTGAATCATAGTGCTTGGCAGCTTGCCCTGTAGGGTGTTGTGCAAGGGATATAAAATAAAGCAGCTGTAAGAAGCAAGTGTTAAAATATAAAGATTTAAACCACTCTGCAGTGTTGGTGTTTCATTCCGTCGCCGGTATATGATTATCTCAATAGATGCAGAGGAAGCCTTTGACAAAATTCAACATCCATTTATGATAAACATTCTCCAGAAAGCAGGCATAGAAGGAACACAGTTCAACATAATAAAAGCCATATATAACAAACCCACAGCAAACATTATCCTCAATGGTGAAACACTGAAAGCATTTCCCCTAACGTCAGGAACAAAACAAGGGTGCCCACGCTCACCACTACTATTCAACATAGTTTTGGAAGTTTTAGCCACAGCAATCAGGGAAGAAAAAGAAATAAAATGAATCTAGATTGGAAAAGAAGAAGTAAACTCTCACTGTTTGCAGATGACATGATCCTCTACATAGAAAACCCCAAAGATTCCACCAGAAAATTACAAGAGTTAACCAATGAATATAGTAAAGTTGCAGGATATAAAATTAACACACAGAAATCCCTTGCATTCCTATACACTAACAATGAGAAAACAGAATGGAACCAATTCCATTCACCATTGCAATGAATATATCTACCTAAAGCAACAAAAGACCTATACATAGAAAACTATAAAACACCGATGAAAGAAATCAAATAATGACACAAATAGATGGAGAAATATACCCTGTTCAAAGATCAGAAGAATCACTTAAGTGAAAATGAGTATACTACCCAAAGAAATCTATAAATTCAATGTAATACCTATCAAGCTACCAACCGTATTTTTCACAGAGCTAGAACAAATAATTTCACAATATGTATGGAAATAGAAAAAACCTTGAATAGCTAAAGCAATCTTGAGAAATAAGAATGGAACTGGAGGAATCAACCTGCCTGACTTCAGACTATACTACAAAGCTACAGTCATCAAGACAGCATGATAATAGCACAAAGACAGAAATATAGGTCAATGGAACAAAACAGAAAGCCCAGAATAAATCCATTCACTTATGGACACCTTATTTTTGACAAAGGAGGCAAGCATATATAATGGAGAAAAGACTACCTCTTTAACAAGTGGTGCTGGGAAAACTGGTCAAATACTTGTAAAAGAATGAAACTAGAACACTTTCTAATATCATACACAAAAATAAACTCAAAATGGATTAAAGATCTAAACATAAGACTAGAAATTATAAAACTCCTAGAGGAAAACAGGCAAAACACTCTCTGACACAAATCACAAGATCCTCTATAACCCACTTCCCAGAGTAATAGACGAAAAGCAAAACTAAACAAATGGGACCTAATTATACTTCAAAGCTTTTGCACAACAAAGGAAACTATAAGCAATGTGAAAAGACAGTCTTTAGAATGGAAGAAAATAATAGAAAATGAAGCAAGTGACAAAGAATTAATCTCAAAAATATATAAGCAGCTCATGCAACTCAATACCAGAAAAATAAAAAACCCATTCAAAAAAAGGGCTGAAGTACTAAACAGACATTTCTCCAAAGAAAACACATAGATGGCTGATAAATACATTAAAAGATGCTCAACATCACTCATTATCAGAGAAATGCAAAACAAAAGCAGAATGAGGTACCATCTCACACCGGTCAGAATGGCTGCTATCAAAAAGCCTACAAACAATAAATGCTGGAGAGGGTGCAGAGAAAATGGAACCCTTTTACACTGTCGGTGGGAATGCAAACTAGTACAGCCACTCTGGAGAACAGTATGGAGATTCTTTAAAAAACTGGAAATAGAACTGCCATATGACCCAGCAATCCCACTGCTGGGCATAAACACTGAGGAAACCAGAATTGAAAGAGACATGTGTACCCCAATGTTCATCGCAGCACTGTTTATAATAGCCAGGACATGGAAGCAACCTAGATGTCCATCAGCAGACGAATGGATAAGAAAGCTGTGGTACATATACACAATGAAATAGTACTCAGTCAATAAAAAGAACACATTTGAATCAGTTCTAATGAGGTGGATGAAACTGGAGCCTATTATACAGAGTGAAGTAAGTCAGAAAGAAAAACACCAGTACAGTATATTAACACATACATATGAAATTTAGAAAGACGGCAATGATGACCCTATATGTGAGACAGCAAAAGAGACACAGATATAAAGAACAGACTTTTGGACTTTGTGGGAGAACATGAGAGTGTGATGATTTGAGAGAATAGCATTGGAACATGTCTATTACCATATGTGATATAGATCACCAGTCTAGGTTCAATGCATGAAACATGGCACTCAAAGCCAGTGCACTCGGACCACCTGAGGAATCAGATGGGGAGGGAGATGGGAAGGGGGTTCGGGATGTGGGACACATGTACACCCATGCCTGATTTATGTCAATGTATGGCAAAACCCACTACAATATTGTAAAGTTATTAGCCTCCAATTAACATAAATAAAAATATATTTTTTAAGTTTTGTGTCTAGAACAGTGTGAGAATAATTTTGTCCTCACTGTTAGCCCTCTTCAGAGCCATTTCAATGATCACATGTCACTTTGATTACATTACTGGAGTGGTTCTTTATTCCCATATCATTTTGTCTATATATCAATATTATAAATGTGAGATGCAGAGTTTTCTGTCCTTGGTGAACAAGCGATATCTCTTTAGGATCCCACTCTGTCCATCTTCCCTGGGGAGGGCCTCTGTGCTGTGACCAGGGCTGGGGTTGTAGCAGGGTTCCTGGGTATGGAGGATGAACGTGCTCTCTCTCTCTCCTGAGAAACAACTTTGTTCTCAAGCAGAGGGGCCTTTCCAGGGAGGAGTCTGTCCAGAGCTCCCTGGGGCCTTGCAGCTCTCAGCTCACTTGAGGCTGGAGATGAAGAGCCTTCCTGGCTTGGAGGCCTCTTCATGTGGGACTCCAGACTACCCACCACTCTGCAATGGTTGCAGGCAGAGCATGAAGTGAGTAGGTGGAAGGAGGGTTTGACAGTTCCCAGGCTTGACAGGATGTGACTATAGAAGCCTAGTATGATTGTGAACAGGGGTCTGCATGGATTCAGGAAACAGGGAGAGAATAAACAGAAGGAAACTATCAGACTTGCTTTCTTTTTTCTAAGACCTCATAATAGCTATTTCCTTTCCTCTAGCCATGTTTTCGTGAGCCCAGCTCTGCCCTCAGACATGCTCAAATCCAGACCCCAAAGTGGCTGCCCCAGGCAGAGGGCTGGCACACCCCTGAGTCTGGGCTCACTTTGGGAGGGTGCCGGACCCAGACTCAGGTAGCAGCCTGAGCCCCTTCTGCCCTGGTCCTTTGTGTTTGTACACAAAGGAGCTGCGCTGGCTCTACCACCTCATCTGTGTGTTTGTGTCTGAAGTAGAGTTACTGCTTATATAGGAAGCTCTTCCCCGTGAGGATTAGAGATGCTTATTCACCCTGTTTCCCAGGCAGGCTCCCTTCACTGCTCTTAACACCATGGCTACCACTCAGCAGATAAGTATTATTGTTCATTAGTTATGAACCTTATTGTGCCAACTGAGAAATATCCTAATGTCAACCACATTAAAACCCTTTACAGTCTCTATTTCCACTATGCCAAGTCAAAACACACCCTTGAAACACCTCAACTGTATTTTATTTAATGTTTTTCTCTTCTTAATCCTGGTGCGTCCTAAGGCCCCAGGGGTGCTAACCAAGGTCATACCTGACTTGTCACTCTGCATTCAAATGTGACAAAAGTCTTAGCTTGACACATGTCCTTTCTAATGTCATTCTTAACATTTTTCTCTCCCTTTCCTAATTTTTCTTCCACAGACACCAGAAACTCTGCATCTCCTGACACTGGAAGGTTCTATTTAATTCCCTCTGCAATTAAAAAAAATATTTCCCAATATACTTGAAGCGAATGCTATCAGGGTATATTTCTAGTTATCACTTCCATAATCATTATCAACATCTTGCTCAAATTTTCTTCGTTATTGGAAGCCTGGGCTCTTGATTCATTGCCTCTCCCTCATCCGCCATTCCTGTTACAATCTGCCATGACTTAAGCATATATGATGGGTGACACAATCCAAAGATCCATAACCTCAGTTCCTCAGCATTTTGCCTTCCAATGATCTTTTTTCCATTTCACTATAGCTAAGACTGCTATGGTTATACTCTGGTCATTTTCATCATGAGTGATGGCGCCACCTCCAAAAAATGACTCCTTTCATTACCCCCCAGTTATCTATCCACACTCTTAGCTTTGTAATCCCCATAATTTCAGATATGTTCCCTGTATACCAACTTTGATGAGAGTTTTTATCATGATTGGATGTTAAATTTTGTCAAATGCTTTCTCTGCATCTCTCAAGATGATCATGTGATTTTTATAATTCTTTGTGTTAATGTGGTGTATCATATTGATTGATTTATGGAAATTGAACTATCCTTGCAACTATCCTTGCATTTATCCCTGAAATAAATCCCACCTGATATGGTGTATGCTCCTTTTATATATTCTTGAATTTTGTTTGCCAATATTTTATTTAGGACTTGTGTACCTGTATTCATCTGAAATATGTTTCAGGAAGATCCCCTGAAGAAGGAAATGGCAACTCACTTCAGTATTCATGCCTGGGAAATCCCATGGACAGAGGAACCTGGTGGGCTACAGTCCCGCCAGTGTCAGACACAACTCAGTGACTAAACAACAACAGTTCATCCAAAATATAGCCCTGTAATTTTCTGGTTTTTGGCATCAAGTCAATGGCAGCCTTGAATGAAGTTAAGAGTGTTCCTTCCTCTTCACTTAATTTGAACTAGATATGTTTGGTAGAATTCACCCTGTGGCACTTGCCAGTCCTGGGCTTCTGTTTGCTGGGAGTTTTCTTATATTACTAATTTAATTTCACTATTCATGATTGGTTGGTTCATGATTGGTCTGTAGATTGTCTATTTGTTACTGATTCAGCATTGGAAGATTGTATGTTTCTAGAAATTTATCTGTTTCTTCTAGATTGTCCAATTTTTTAGCATAAAACTACAATATTCTTTTAAGATGTTTTTGTATCTCTTGATATGAGTTGTAATTTATCTCCTTTCATTTATTATTTTATTTGGGCCCTTGCTTTTTTATGATCCTGGCTAAAGACATATCAGTTTTGTTTATTTCTTTTTTTTAAATAACTCTTGGTTTCATTTATCCTATTAGTTTTTTGTGTGTCAATTTTATATATTTCCCCTCTTATCCCTACCATTTCCTTCCTTCTCCTGACTTTGGGCTTTGTTTCTTCTTTTTTTCTAATTCTTTTAATGGCAAGTTAGGTTATTTATTTGAGATTTTTCTAGTTTATTTGAGGTAGGCCTGTATCACTATAAACATCCCTCTTAAAACTGCTTTTGCTATGTCCCATAGATATTTCCTGGAGAATCCCTTGGACAAAGGAGCCTGGTGGGCTATAGTCCATGGGGTTGCAAAGAGTCAGACATGACTGAGTGAATAACACAAATAGATATTGTATAAAGCTAAGTTTTAATTTTAATTTGTGTTGAGGTACTTTCTTATTTCCTCTTTGATTTCTTCCTTGATCAATTGGTTTTTGGTAGCATGTTGCTTAGTCTTCACATGTTTGTGTTCTCCCCGCTTTTCTTCCTGTAATTGATTTCTAATTTTATACTATTGTGGTTGGAAAAAAATGCTTGATATGGTTTCTATCCTGATTAACTTGTTAAATTTGTTTTCTATTCTTGCACTGATCTACTCTGGACAATATTCCACGTTCACTTGAAAAGGATATGTATTATGCTATTTTGGGATGAAATGAGTTGTAGGAATGTATTAAGTCTGATTGATTTAATGTGTCACTAAAGTGCACTATTTCCTTATTGCCTTTCGGTTGGGATGATCTGTCCATTGATGTAGTTTAGCTCAGTTCAGTCACTCAGTCATGTCTGACTATTTGCAACCCTCATGGAATGCAACACACCAAGCTTCCCTGTCAGTCGCCAACTCCCGGAGATTACTCAAATTCATGTCCATTGAGTCGGTGATGCCATCCAACAATCTCATCCTCTGTCATCCCCTTCTCCTCACACCCTCAAACTTTCCCAACATCAGGGTCTTTTCAAATGAGTCATATCTTTGCATCAGTTGACCAATGTATTGGAGTTTCAGCTTCATCATCAGTCTTTCCAATGAATATTCAGGGCTGATTTCCTTTAGGATGGACTGGTTGGATTTCCTTGCAGGCCAAGGGATTCTCAAGAGTCTTCTCCAACACCACTGTTCAAAAGCATCAATTCTTCAGCGCTCAGCCTTCTTCACAGTCCAACTATCACATCCATACAGGACCACAGAAAAAACCATAGCCTTAACTAGACGGACCTTAGTCGGCAAAGTAAGGTCTCAGCTTTTAAATATACTATAATAGTTGGTCATAACTTTCCTTCCAAGGAGTAAGCGTCTTTTAATTTCATGCCTGTAATCAGCATCTGCAGTGATTTTGGAGCCCCAAAAAATAAAGTCTGACACTGTTTCCACTGTTTCCCCATCTATTTCCCATGAAGTGACAGGACTGAATGCCATGATCTTCATTTTCTGAATGTTGAGCTTTAAGCCAACTTCTTCACTCTCCACTTTCACTTTCAACAAGAGGCTTTTTAGTTCCTCTTCACTTTCTGCCATAAGGGTGGTGTCATCTGCATATCTGAGGTTATTGATATTTCTCTCAGCAATCTTGATTCCAGCTTGTGTTTCTTCCAGGCCAGCGTTTCTCATGATGTACTCTGCATATAAGTTAAATAAGCAGGGTGACAATATACAGCTTGACGTACTCCTTTTCCTATTTGAAATCAGTCTGTTGTTCCATGTCCAGTTCTAACTGTTGCTTCCTGACCTGCATGCAGATTTCTCAAGAGGCAGGTCAGGTGGTCGGGTATTTCCATCTCTTTCAGAATTTTTCACAGTATATTGTGATCCACACAGTCAAAGGCTTTATCATAGTCAATAAAGCAGAAATAGATGTTTTTCTGGAACTATCTTGCTTTTTCCATGATCCAGCAGATGTTGGCAATTTGATCTCTGGTTCCTCTGCCTTTTCTAAAACCAGCTTGAACATCAGGAAGTTCATGGTTCACGTATTGCTAAAGCCTGCCTTGGAGAATTTTGAGCATTACTTTACTAGCATGTGAGATGAGTGCAATTGTGCAGTAGTTTGAGCATTCTTTGGCATTGCCTTTCTTTGGAATTGGAATGAAAACTGACTTTTCCATTCCTGTGGCCACTGCTGAGTTTTCCAAATTTGCTGTCATATTGAGTGCAGCACTTTCACAGCATCATCTTTCAGGATTTGAAATAGCTCCATTGGAATTCCATCACCTCCACTAGCTTTGTTTGTAGTGATGCTTTCTAAGGCCCACTTGACTTCATATTCCAGGATGTCTGGCTCTAGATGAGTGATCCCATCATCGTGATTATGTGGGTCATGAAGATCTTTTTTGTACAGTTCTGTGTATTCTTGCCTCCTCTTCTTAATATCTTCTGCTTCTGTTAGGTCCAGACCATTTCTGTCCTTTATCGAGCCCATCTTTGCATGAAATGTTCCCTTGGTATCTCTAATTTTCTTGAAGAGATCTCTAGTCTTTCCCATTCTGTTCTTTTCCTTTATTTCTTTGCATTGATCACTTAGGAAGGCTTTCCTATCTCTTCTTGCTATTCTTTGGAACTCTGCATTCAGATGCTTATATCTTTCCTTTTCTCTTTTGTTTTTCGCCTCTCTTCTTTTTACAACTATTTTTAACGCCTCTGCAGACAGCAATTTTGCTTTTTTGCATTTCTTTGCCATGGGGATGGTCTTGATCACTGTCTCCTGTACAATGTCATGAACCTCATTCCATAGTTCATCAGGCACTCTATCTATCAGATCTAGGCCCTTAAATCTATTTCTCACTTCCACTGTATAATCATAAGGGATTTGATTTAGGTCATACTTGAATGGTCTAGTGGTTTTCCCTACTTTCTTCAATTTGAGTCTGAATTTGGTAATAAGGAGTTCATGATCTGAGCCACAGTCAACTCCTGGTCTTGTTTTTGTTGACTGTATAGAGCTTCTCCATCTTTGGCTGCAAAAAATAAAATCAATCTGATTTCGGTGTTGACCATCTGGTGATGTCCATGTGTAGTCTTCTCTTCTGTTGTTGGAAGAGGATGTTTGCTATGACCAGTGCATTTTCTTGGAAAAACTCTATTAGTCTTTGCCCTGCTTCATTCTGCATTCCAAGGCCAAATTTGCCAGTTACTCCAGGTGTTTCATGACTTCCTACTTTTTCTTCCAAGGGATAAGAGTCTTTTAATTTCATGGCCACAGTCACCATCTTCAGTGGTTTTGGAGCCCCCAAATAAAAAGTTTGACACTGTTTCCACTGTTTCTCCATCTATTTGCCATGAATTGATGGGACCAGAAGACATGATTTTTTTTTTTTTTTTCTGAATGTTGAGCTTTAAGCCAACTTTTTCACTCTTCACTTTCAAGGGACTCTTTAACTTTTCTTCTCTTTCTGCCATAAGGATGGTGTCATCTGCATATCTGAGGTTATTGATACTTCTCCTGGAATTCTTGATTATAGCTTGTGCTTCATACAGTCCTGCATTTCTCATGATGTACTCTGCATTAAGTTAAATCAGCAGGGTGACAATATACAGCCTTGACATACTTCTTTTCCTATTTGGAACCAGTCTGTTGTTCCATGTCCAGTTCTCACTGTTGCTTCCTGACCTGCATACAGATTTCTCAAGAGGCCAGTCAGGTGATCTGGTATTCCTATCTCTCAAATAATTTTCCCCAGTTTATTGTGATCCACACAGTCAAAGGCTTTGGTGTAGTCAATTAAGCAGAAATAGATGTTTTTCTGGAACTCTCTTGCTTTTTCGATGATCCAATGAATGTTGGCAATTTGATCTCTGGTTCCTCTGCCTTTTCTAAATCCAGCTTGAACATTTGGAAGTTCACGGTTCATCTATTGTTGAAGACTGGTTGGAGAATTATGAGCATTTCTTTGATAGTGTATGAGATCAGTGCAATTGTGTCGTAGTTCAAGCATTCTTTGGCATTGCCTTTCTTTGGGATTTGAATGAAACCTGACCCTTTCCAGCCCTGTGCCCACTTCTGAGTTTTCAGTCCATTGATGTAAGTGGGGTGTTAAAGTCCCCTTCCCTAATGTTTTTGTAGTATGGTCAATTTCTCCCTTTATATCTGGTAATATGTGCTTTATATATTTGCGTGCTTCTCTAAAAGGTACACATAAGTTAATAAATGTTATATCTTCTCTTTTACTGACCTTTTATCATTGTATAGTGCTTTTTTTGTCTTTTGTTATAAACTATTTTAAAGTCTGTTTTGTCTTATATGTGTATTGCTAACTTGTGTAAGTTGTATCTGACTCTTTGTGATGCTATGGACTGTAGCCCACCAGTCTCCTTTGTCAGTGGAATTCTCCAGGCAAGAATACTGGAGGGGATAGCCATTCCCTCTCCAGGGGATCTTTCTAGCTCAGGAATCAAACCTGGGTATCCTGCACTGCAGGCAGAATCTTTACTGAGCCACTAGGGAAAGCCAGTTTTATTCATTTGCAAGAAGTGTCTTTTACTGTACTTTCACTTTTAGTCTGACTTTTGCACTGAAGTGAGCCTTTGTAAGCAGTGTATAGATAGGTCTTCTTTTTAATTCAATCAGCCACCCTGTGTCTTCTGATTGGAGCATTTAGTCCATTGACATTTAAAGTGATTATTTATAGGTATGTACTTATTGCAAGTTTGTTACTTGTTATCCGGTTGTTTGCATAGTTTTGCTCTGTCTTCTTCTTTTCCTTTTGATTTCTTCCTTTGTGATTTGATGATTTTCTTTAGTGATATGCTTATTTTCCTTTCTATGCTTAGTTTTTTTTATTGTAGGGTTTGGTTTGTGGTTACCATGGTATTTGTATATGTTGACATATAACTATATTTACTTGTTTTAAACTGGTAGTCATTTAATTTCAAACACATTTGGTATTTAATTTTAAACACTTTTAAAAGAGCTACATTTTTTACTCCCCTCTTCCACATTTTTTGTTTTCACTGTCATATTTTACATCTTCATGTTTATCCCTTAACTGCTTTTTGTATAGTTGATTTTATAATTTTTCTCTTTTAATATTCATACTAGCTTATTTAAGTGGTTCCTATCCAACTCCATGTTGACCTTCCTTTACAGGCTTGGTTGTATAAGTGTATCTTTCTTCTAGACTCCAGTTTGTTTTCACTGACGACTCCTCCCCATTTAGATGTATTTTTTATGTGTTCATGAGGGGAGGTGAATCCAGCATTTTCACAGCATTTTCACACCATCTTAATCTCCTCCATCTCTCTGCCCATTTTTAAATATAGTATATAATGTTTGCTATTGAACTGTATGAATTTCTCATATATTTTGAATACTTAACCCTCATCAGATAAATTTTTGCAAATATATTCTCCCATTCCATTTGTTGCCTTTTGTTCATTTTGTTAAACGTTTCTTGCTGTGCAGAATATTTTTAGCTTAATGTAGCCTGACTTGTTTATTTTTGCTTTTGTTGCCTGTGACTTTGATGTCTATATATATATATATATATATATATATATATATATATATATATATATATTGCTAAGATCAATGTCAAGGAACATTCCCCCTTGTTTTCATTAGAAATATTACTGTTTCAGGTCTTATATACATTTATAATTGATTTCTATGGATGTTGTAAGATAAGGGTTCAGTTTCATTCTTTGGCATGTGAATACGCAGTTTTCTCAACCCTATCTATTGAGAAGATTATTGTTTCTTCATTGTGTATTCTTGACACCTTTGTCATAAATTAGTTGACTTCATATATGTGTGTTATTATCCATCTTTCTATTCTCTTCTATTGGTTTGTCTGTTTTTATGCATGTGCCATACCGTTTTGATTACTATACTTTTGTAATATAGTTATAAATCAGGAAGTATGAGGTCTCCTGCTTTGTTCTTCCTTTTCAAAACTGCTTTGGCTACTTGGGGTCTTTTGTGGCCCCACGCAAATTTTAGGATTGCTTTATTATTTCAGTGAAATACACCATTTGAATTTTGAGAGAGATTACATTAGATTTGTAGATGACTTTGGATACTATTGACATTTTAATAATATTCTTCCAATCCATGAACACAAGAATCTTTCCACTTATTTGTGTCTTCTTTATTTTCTTTAATCAGTGATGTTTAGTTTCATTGTACACATTTTTCATCTCAGTTAAATTTCTTGTGTAACTCATTATTTTTATGCTATTGTAAATATAATGGTTTTCTTAATTTCTTGTTCAGATAGTTTGTTTTTAGTGTATAGAAACAAAAATAATTTTTATATTTTTTTGTGTCCTACAACTTTATTGAGTCTATTTATTTTTAGAATCTTGGGGATTTTGTATATATAATACCATATCATCTTCCATTAAAGACAGTTTAACTTGTTCCTTTCCAATTTGTATCCTTTCCATTTCTTTTGTTTATAAATAGACTATATTTAGGTTGTATTCTATGATAGATGAGAGTGCCTTAGTATTGGCTTCAAACTCTAAACAACTAGTCTCTTCACAGGCAAAAATAAATTGAATGAGAGAGCCAAAAACACAATATAGTGGAGGCACTGGGATGAAAATCTGGGAATTTAGGCAGTGATTATTAATACAAATATGTTGCTAAGCAGAACATTTTATCATTTTTGCACTTCTTTTCCCCTAGATATTTAATTAATAGGTAAAATATCTTATATATATTTGGCATATTTTAAAGTTAATTATTCTTTATATTTTATAAAAAATACCCAAATATTTCTTTACTAAAATGCTCGTTAATAAATACTACTGACCTAACAGGTTGTGATCTAAAGCAAGATTGAAAGAACCCACATACCTCATGTCAATTCCATATTTACATGCTAGTCCTTCTTAACTTTACCACTACTTAATATAACCACTGTTTTCCCTAAATATAACGTTTCTTCCAACTCTGCCCTTTTCCTTAAAATAGATTAAACTTTTGCAAGGCGGGTTTCCGTTCTGACATATCTGGCTAATTTTCCGTGAAAAGCTTTGTAGTCTAAAAGCAGACATCAAGTAATCCTCAGGACTGGTCCTGCAGAGGGATGCTACATTTAGGATAGTGTTATTTCATTCACCTAGACTCCCAGTAAACACTTAGGACTGTGTATGTGTATGTGTGTGTATATATGTATCTGTGTTTGTGTTAGTGAATTTTGTTAGTTCCTAGTACTTAGTAAGTGGAAAGGCATGTCATGTGATCAGTTCAGAGTAGTTGGGAAGATTGGGAGTTTATATAAGACGTCTCTAACTGAGATGAAGATGGGGCAAAATTATTTGAAAGGTGGCTTGTTCCTTCTGTGAGTAGTATCATTGGCTCCTGTATGTCCCCCAGTCCCCTTGGAGATGTTTCTTGACCTCCTTTTCTTGGTCACATCACCATTGTCAGCTGTTATCTGTGCAGGAGGAATCTTCCCTCCTTTGGTAAAGACACCAGTTCCTCAAAGAATCATGAGTAACAAGATTTTGAGGTTCTTTGCCAGAGTTCAAAATTAGCTAGCTTGAATAAGCATACCTTTGCTTTAATTTGGCAACTGAGGAAAAAAAAAAAAAAAAACCTCATTAGAGATGTGCCTCTACAGTCAACCCTGTTTTCATCCTCTTACATTCTGAAGGACATTTTCCAGCTGCCTGATTACACCTCTTAACCTTAACTCTGTCCATTGAAGGTATGGCTTTGATGGTTCAAACATGAATTGAATAGTCCCTTGACAACCACTGAACTCAGCCTGGGTTAGGTGCTAAACTGTAATGTGGTAGAGAAGGTCTCCTGAAAAAAAAATAAAAATCTTTGAATTACACAGCCTAAACTTATTAGAAGCTAAATTAAAATATGCCACATTTAATTGGTGTAAGAAGGTTTTTCAAACAGATGGAATGTAGTGTCACTACAGCCTTCAGTAAGCTGAAAGTGAAAATTTCCCTTTTTTATTTCACCTAAACCAAACCAGATTTATAGTCCAATTTCTCTCTGTTCTGCTTCAATTTGCTCTGCTAGCAAGTACACACAACAAGCACTCCAACACTTAGGAACTCATTATTAAGGCAAACAATCAGACAGTCAACAATCCTCTGAAATTTAAGGGGAAAGCACAACTCTTCTAGCATTTGCAGGATTTCTCCTTACCTTTGTGAGACTGAGAGTTTATTTATATGAAGAATTAAGTAAAGGAATCTATATTACTGGTATTCTTCTCTTCAATAGGATTTTGGTTGTCTTTTCTGTTATGGAGCATTAAGTTGGTGTTCTAGGTGACTATTAAAAAGGTATATTGGGAGACTGGTGTTAGCAGATGCAAACTATTACATAGAGAACAGATAAACAATAAGTTCCAATACTATACCACTGGGAACTATATTCAATATCCTGGGATAAAGTATCCCAGGAAAATATATAAAAATGGAAAAGAATATAAAATTATATGCATACATATATATGTATATGTATATGTATATATATATATATATATATAACTGAGTCAGAGGTAAATAATACAACATTGTAATTCAACTATACTTTAACAAATAAAAATAAAAACATATAAATTCTAGTCAAATAAGGTGACTACTAGACTTTAATGTCCACAGGTATCATGCTTTAATTTTAAATGTAGATTTCTAGGCACCATGCTCCTAAGTTTTATTCTAGTCAGTCTGTTCTAGGATGCCCTGTAGTCAGCCTTTTTAACAAGCATCCCTTGTGACTTGATATAGATCAAACTTAGACTACAATTTTCAGAAAACTGCCCTAGGTTCCTTCCCAAAATCTGGAAAGCTGATGCTGATATTCCCCATCTTCCTGCAAACACAGAAATCCTGGATAGGGTTTAACAAAAATGTGTCTAATATACAGGTGAGTTTAAAAGAAAGGAAGTACCCTGTTCCAGAAACAGACACAAAGATCTCATAAGTAATCTTACTTTCCATCAATTTTATTTAATTTAGTTCTTCAGTTTATTTAGTAACAATTCTTCAAGGCATAATTAGTATGGAGATACATGCCAGGTATAACTACCATGGCAACATTGAGATACAGAGACATGAAATAACTTACTTAAGACTATACCATAACTTTCACAGCTAAGACTGAAACCAGGAGGTTGGCTACAGATTCAACACTTCTAACTAGTCCTATATTCTCAGATAATAAATAGCAATAAGGAATTTATTGATTAGAAAGAGAGTAAGTTATCTATAGATGATATGATTGTCTGCATATAAAAATACCTAAAAATCAAGTTTTAAGAAGAATATTTCATTGGCAATTTGTACACATAAGTTTAAGACACCAGAAATGTTGCTAAATAGTGAAAGGTTGTTGTTGAATCATGACGCCAGGATTCTTGGCCCCCGGAGGAGAAGAATTCAATCTGGGGCCAGAGACAAGGCTTGATCGCTCAGAGCTTTTGTGTAGTAAAGTTTTATTAAAGTATAAAGGAGATAGAGAAAGCTTCTGACATAGGCATCAGAAGGGCGTAGAAAGAGTACCCGCCTGTTAGTGTTAGCAATGAAGTTATATACTCTCCAGTAAATCCAAAGAATGTCTGGATGTTGTAAAGACCTCACCAGACCTACTCCCATAATTTACATTTTAAGATAACAGAATTAGCCAGAAGGTTTAATCCAGAGACTGTCCTCGGGCAGAATACATAATACATTGTTGTTATATAATCCTTGTAAAGAGCAGGTCTACTCCCATAATTTACAGAATTAGCCAGAAGGTTTAATCCAGAGACTGTCCTCAGGCAGAATACATTGTTGTTATATAATCCTAAGTAGAGAAGGAAAAAAAAGTTTGTCCTTTCTTCCTCCTTGAGAATTCCAGACCCCTCTCTCCTTGGAGACCCTTAGACTTCTTATCAACATGCCTAGGAAATGACTCTCTCAATAGCCTCACAACCAATTAAGCAAGGTCAGAATGATTTAAAAATTCACATTGGCAATCAAAACTATGGGTGTGTGATGGTTAATTTTGTACCTCAATTTGAGTGCGCCACAAGGTGCCCAGGCATTTGGCCAAATATTATTCCGGGTGTGTCTCTGGGGATGCTTCTCAATGACTTAAACATTTGATTTGATAAACTGAGTAAAGCAGCTTGCCCTCCATGGTGTAGCTGGGCCTCATTCAATTACCTGAAGACCTTAATAGAAAAAGGCTGAGTAAAGGAGATTCCTGCCTGACTGCATCAGCGTGCACGTGGATTTTTCCAGTCTTCTGGCTCAGACTGAAACATTGACTCTTCTTGGGTCTTTAATCTGCTGACTTTTTTACTGTAATTTACAGTTCTCTTTGCTCTCAGGCCTTTGGACTTAGACTGGAACTATGCAACAGATGGCTGGATGGCATCACTGACTCACAATGGACATGAGTTTGAGGAAGCTCCAGGAGTTGGTGATGGACATGGAAGCCTGGCATGCTGTAGTCCATGGAGTTGCAAAGAGTCAGACATGACTGAATGACTGAATTGACTAACTGACACAGCAGCTGTCTTGGGTGGATTTCCAGCTTGCTTACTGCAAGTCTTGAGACTTCTCAGTGTCCATAATCATGTGGGCCAATTCCTGATAATGAAGCAATCATTCTCTCTTTCTTTAGATACATATAGGCATAGAGTTAGGTACACAGATATAGATATAGCTACACAGCCTATTGGGTCTGTTTCTCTGGAGAACTCCTAACTAATGCAGGATGTCTAGGAATTGCCAAACTAATGTACAAGGGTCTAATTATGTATAAGAATAAATTATATTCTTAATATTCAAACATCACTAACTCTTCAAGGCTGAACCAATTGATAATTTCCAACTATAGGGTCAGACCTACTTCATCTTCTCTTTGGATCCTGAATAAAGCAGGAGGTATATCTATACCTTCCACCTTGCTTTCCACTGCTCTCATATCCTAGGGCAGTGTTTCTCAAAGTATAGTTCACAAACAGTGGCATAAGTAACAGTATCCTTTGCAAGCTTACTAGAAATACTTCACCTCAGTTCAGTTCAGTTCAATTCAGTCGCTCAGTCATGTCCGACTCTTTGCGACCCCATGAATCGCAGCACGCCAGGCCTCCCTGTACATCACCAACTCCCGGAGTTCACTCAAACTCATGTGCTTCTAGTCGGTGATGCCATCCAACCATCTCATCCTCTGCCATTCACTTTTCCTCCTGCCCCCAATCCCTCCCAGCATCAGAGTCTTTTCCCGTGAGTCAACTTTTCACTTGAGGTGGCAAAAGTAGTGGAGTTTCAGCTTTAGCATCAGTACTTCAGTGAACACCCAAGACTGCCCTCCTTTAGGATGGACTGGTTGGAACTCCTTGCAGTCCAAGGGACTTTTGAAAGTCTTCTCCAACACCACAGTTCAAAAGCATCAATTCTTCAGCGGTCAGTTTTCTTCACAGTCCAACTCTCACTTCCATACATGACAACTGGAAAAACCATAGTCTTGACTAGATGGACCTTTGTTGGCAAAGTAATGTCTCTGCTTTTGAATATGCTATCTAGGTTGATCATAACTTTCCTTCCAAGGAGCAAGTGTCTTTTAATTTCATGACTGCAATCACCATCTGCAGTGATTTTGGAGCCCCCAAAAATAAAGTCTGACACTGTTTCCACTGTTTCCCCATCTATTTCCCATGAAGTGATAGGACCAGATGCCATGATCTTCATTTTCTGAATATTGAGATTTAAGCGAACTTTTTCACTATCCTCTTTCACTTTTATCAAGAGGTTCTTTAGTTCTTCTTCACTGTCTTCTATAAGAGTGGTGTCATCTGCACATCTGAGGTTATTGATATTTTTCCTGGCAATCTTGATACCAGCTTGTGCTTCTTCCAGCCCAGCGTTTCTCATGATGTACTCTGCATAGAAGTTAAATAAGCAGGGTGACAATATACAGCCTTGATGTACTCCTTTTCCTATTTGGAACCAGTCTGTTATTCCATGTTCAGTTTTAACTGTTGCTTCCTGACCTGCATAGAGTTTTCTCAAGAGGCAGTTCAAGTGGTCTGGTATCCATTAAATAAGAAGCACTGGAGTTAGACCTCCAAAATCTGTTTGCAATGAGCCCTCTATGTTCTAGAGTCTGAGAAGTACTATGCGAGATCTATGTTTCTCAAATCCAGTATGCACAGGAATGAGGTAATAATCATGCTAAAATCCATGCTGATTCGGTTGGTCTGGGATGGAGCCTGAGACTCTGCATTTCTGATAAACTCTCATGTGCTGCTGCTGCTCCAGGGACCATGCTTTGAGTAAAGCAAGTCTGGAATTTACAATTAAGTCACCCTCCCAGATCCAGGGTTCCAGGCAAGCTGGCTGGATTCTTGTATTGTTTCCTGTTGTTGGCTTTGTCCCTCAGAAACATCCCCCCTCCCCCAATTCTTCCCTAGTCACATTTCTTCCTCCTTGTAACCAAAATATCCTTTCATACAAGTATGCATGTGTGTGCAAATCTCACTTACTTGTTTCTTCACTTTGGCACCCCAGATTACTGGAGGTGGTGACTGCAGGTCTATAGCTCTTACTTCCAATCAAAGGACCTATCCTGTATCCCATGCCTTTGGTAGACTTTCAAGTATACTCTAAAGTTAAGTCTGGTATGCAATGACTTATTTTTCAGACTTGTTTATGATAGTCCTTTACCCTGGGCCTAATGAGTATTCTATAAACTTGGCAAGTTATCTCAAGAAAATATAAATGCTTAAAGTCTATAGATCATAGTTCAAGAAAAAATATAATAGTATCTAAAGGATGCCACTTGAGATAGTCATGGGGACACTGATATATGGATGTAACTCTTTCAAATATAATAACCCAAATATTATAGAATGTGCTTTTATTAATGCTTTTAGAGTAACATTAGCCTGGAAATAAAACATTTAACAATCCTCAGAGAGGTCTCAGTACTGAATAAATATTGTCTTACAGCAAAGCCTGCAGTCCCAGTATGGTGGCACAGTACATCCAGAGGATGACTACCCTTCCATTTGTGTCATGAAGTACACTAGAGTATAATTGTTAAGACTGTAGATAGACTGTTGATCACAATAACTGGATTTGGTTCTTATTTTTTTTAATATACTTCTTTCATTTATTAGCTGTGTGATCTCAGATAACTTGTATAATAGAATGTAGTTAGCATGCTTCCTTGGTGGTTCAGATGGTAAAGAACCCACCTGTCAATGCAGGAGAGGCAGGAGATGCAGGTTCGATCCCTGGGTCAGTAGATCCCCTGAAGAAGGGAATGGCAACTTACTAAAGAATTCATGCCTGGAGAACTCTATGGATAGAGGAGCCTGGTAGGCTATAATTCGTGGGGTCACAAAGAGTTGGACACAACTGAGCGACTAAGCACCTTAGTACCTTAGAGCACTCAATAAACATCGTTTGACACGTAGATACATATCAGTTCAGTTCAGTCACACAGTCTTGTCCAACTCTTTGCAATCCCATGAACCACAGCATGCCAGGCCTCTCTGTCTATCACCAACTCACGGAGTCCACCCATGTCCATTGAATCGGCGATGCCATCCAATAATCTCATCCTCTGTTGTCCCCTTTTCCTCCTGCCCTCAATCTTTCCCCAAATCAGGGACTTTTCCAATGAGTCAGCTCTTCGCATCAGGTGGCCAAAGTATTAGAGTTTCAGCTTCAACATCAGTTTTTCCAATGAACACCCAGGACTGATTTCCTTTAGGATGGACTGATTGGATCTCCTTGCAGTCCAAGGGACTCTCGAGTCTTCTCCAACACCACAGTTCAAAAGCATCAATTCTTCTGTACTCAACTTTCTTATAGTCCAACTCTCACATCCATACATGACCACTAGAAAACCATAGCCTTCATTAGACAGACTTTTGTTGGCAAAGTAATGTCTCTGCTTTTGAATATACTATCTAGGTTGGTCATAACTTTCCTTCCAAAGAGTAAGGGTCTTTTAATTTCGTGGCTGCAATCACCATCTGCAGTGATTTTGGACCCCAGAAAAATAAACTCAGCCACTGTTTCCCCATCTATTTCCCATGAAGTCATGGGACTGGATGCCATGATCTTAGTTTTCTGAATGTTGAGCTTAAGCCAACATTTTCACTCTCCTCTTTCACATTCATTAATAGGCTCTTTAGTTCTTCTTCACTTTCTGCCATAAAGGTGGTGTCACCTGCACATCTGAGGTTATTGATATTTCTCCTGGAAATCTTTTTTTTTAATTTAATTTTTTTTTTTTGCTTTACACAATACTGTATTGGTTTTGCCGTACATTGACATGAATCCACCACAGGTATACCTGAGCTCCCAACCTGGAACCCCCCTCCCACCACCTTCCCCATATCATCTCTCTGGGTCATCCCAGTGCACCAGCCCCAAGCATCCTGTATCCTGTATTGAACCTAGAGTAGCGATTTGTTTCTTACATGATAGTATACATGTTTCAGTGCCATTCTCCCAAATCATCCCACCCTCTCCCTTTCTCTCAGACTCCCAGAGGCTGTTCTTTACATCTGTGTCTCTTTTGCTGTCTCGCATAAAGGGTTATCATTACTATTTTTCTAAATTCCTTATATATGTGTTAGTATGCTGTATTGGTATTTTTCTTTCTGGCTTACTTCACTCTGTATAATAAGCTCCAATTTCATTCACCTCATTAGAACTGATTCAAATGTATTCTTTTTAATGGCTGAGTAATTTTCCATAGTGTATATGTACCACAGCTTTCTTATCCATTCGTCTGCTAATGATATTTAGGTTGCTTCCATGTCCTGGCTATTATAAACAGTGCTGCAATGAACATTGGGGTACACATGTCTCTTTCAATTCTGGTTTCCTCACTGTGTATGCCCAGCAGTGGGATTGCTGGGTCATAAGGCAGTTCTATTTGTAGTTTTTTTAAGGAATCTCCACACTATTCTTTGGCCCATTTTTTGATTGGGTCGTTTAGTTTTCTGGAATTGAGCTGCAGGAGTTGCTTGTTTATTTTTGAGATTAGTTGTTTGTCAGTTGCTTCATTTGCTATTATTTTCTCCCATTCTGGAGGCTGTCTTTTCACCTTGCTTATAGTTTCCTTTGTTGTGCAGAAACTTTTAATTTTAATTACATCCCATTTCTTCATTTTTGCTTTTATTTTCAATATTCTGAGAGGAGGGTCATAGAGGACCCTGCTGTGATTTATGTCAGAGAGTGTTTTGCCTATGTTCTTCTCTAGGAGTTCTATAGTTTCTGGTCTTACATTTAGATCTTTAATCCATTTTGAGTTTCTTTTTGTGTGCGGTGTTAGAATGTGATCTAGTTTCATTCTTTTACAAGTAGTTGACCACATTTCCCAGCACCATTTGTTAAAGAGATTGTGTTTAATCCATTGTATATTCTTGCCTCCTTTGTTGAAGAAAAGGTGTCCATAGGTATGTGGATTTATCTCTGGACTTTCTATTTTGTTCCATTGATCTATATTTCTGTCTTTGTGCCAGTACTATACTGTCGTGATGACTGTGGGTTTTGTAGTAGAGCCTAGTCAGGCAAGTTGATTCCTCCAGTTCCATTCTTCTTCTTCTTCTTTTTTTTTTTTTTTTTAAATTTATTTATTTTTTTTAGTTTTTTATTTTTTAAATTTTAAAATCTTTAATTCTTACATGCGTTCCCAAACATGAACCCCCCTCCCACCTCCCTCCCCATAACATCTCTCTGGGTCATCCCCATGCGTCTTTCTCAAGATTGCTTTGTCTATTAGAGGTTTTTTGTATTTCCATACATATTGTGAAATTATTTGTTCTAGCTCTGTGAAAAATACTGCTGGTAGCTTGATAGGGATTGCATTGAATCTGCAGATTGCTTTAGGTAGTATACTCATTTTCATTATATTGATTCTTCTGAACCATGAACATGGTATATTTCTCCATCTATTAGTGTTCTCTTTGATTTCTTTCACCAGTGTTTTATAGTTTTCAATATATAGGTCTTTAGTCTCTTTAGGTAGATATATTCCTAAGTATTTTATTCTTTCTGTTGCAATGGTGAATGGAATTGTTTCCTTAATTTCTTTTTCTGCTTTCTCATTATTAGTGTATAGGAATGCAAGGGATTTCTGTGTGTTGATTTTATATCCTGAAACTTTTAATATATTCAATGATTAGTTCTAGTAATTTTCTGGTGGTGTCTTTAGGGTTTTCTATGTAGAGGATCATGTAATCTACAAACAATGAGAGTTTTACTTCTTCTTTTCCAATTTGGATTCCTTTTATTTCTTTTTCTGCTCTGATTGCTGTGGCCAAAACTTCCAGAACTATGTTGAATAGTAGCGGTGAAAGTGGGCACCCTTGTCTTGTTCCTGACGTTAGGGGAAATGCTTTCAAATTTTTCACCATTGAGGATAATGTTTGCTGTGGGTTTGTCATATATAGCTTTTATTATGTTGAGGTATGTTCCTTCTATTCCTGCTTTCTGGAGAGTTTTTATCATAAATGGATGTTGAATTTTGTCAAAGGCTTTCTCTGCATCTATTGAGATAATCATATGGCTTTTATTTTTCAATTTGTTAATGTGGTGAATTACATTGATTGATTTGTGGATATTGAAGAATCATTGCATCCATGGGATAAAGCCCACTTGGTCATGGTGTATAGTGTTTTTAATATGTTTCTGGATTCTGATTGCTAGAATTTTGTTAAGGATTTTTGCATCTATGTTCATCAGTGATATTGGCCTGTAGTTTTCTTTCCTTGTGGCATCTTTGTCAGGTTTTGGTAGTAGGGTGATGGTGGCCTCATAGAATGAGTTTGGAAGTTTACCTTCCTCTGCAATTTTCTGGAAGAGTTTGAATAGGATAGGTGTTAGCTCTTCTCTAAATTTTTGGTAGAATTCAGCTGTGAAGTTGTCTGGACCTGGGCTTTTGTTTGCTGGAAGATTTCTGATTACAGTATCAATTTCCGTGCTTGTGATGGGTCTGTTAAGATTTTCTATTTCTTCCTGGTTCAGTTTTGGAAAGTTGTACTTTTCTAAGAATTTGTCCATTTCTTCCACGTTGTCCACATTATTGGCATATAATTGCTGATAGTAGTCTCTTATGATCCTTTGTATTTCTGTGTTGTCTGTTGTGATCTCTCCAGTTTTATTTCTAATTTTTTTAATTTGATTTTTCTCTGTCTCTTTCTTGATTAGTCTGGTAATGGTTTGTCAATTTTATTTATCCTTTCAAAGAACCAGCTTTTGGCTTTGTTGATTTTTGCTATGGTCTCTTTTGTTTCTCTTGCATTTATTTCTGCGCTAAGTTTTAAGATTTCTTTCCTTCTACTAACCGTGGGGTTCTCCATTGCTTCCTTTTCTAGTTGCTTTAGGTGTAGAGTTAGGTTCTTTATTTGACTTTTTTCTTGTTTCTTGAGGTATGCCTGTATTGCTATGAACTTTCCCCTTAGCACTGCTTTTATAGTGTCCCACAGGTTTGGGGTTGTTGTTTTTTCACTTTCATTCGTTTCTATGCATATTTTGATTTCTTTTTTGATTTCTTCTGTGATTTGTTGGTTATTCAGAAGCGTGTTGTTCAGCCTCCATAAGTTGGAATTTTTAATAGTTTTTCTCTTGTAATTGAGATCTAATCTTAATGCATTATGGTCAGAAATGATGCTTGGAGTGATTTCAATTTTTTTTTTTTTTTCAT
Source organism: Ovis canadensis (assembly GCF_042477335.2). Taxonomy (NCBI): domain Eukaryota; kingdom Metazoa; phylum Chordata; class Mammalia; order Artiodactyla; family Bovidae; genus Ovis; species Ovis canadensis. The sequence goes on from NC_091727.1 coordinate 91,816,316, forward strand.
TTATCAAGGCTAGATTTATCACCCAGGATGTGATCCATCCTGGAGAAGGTTCTGTGAGCACTTGAGAGAAAGGTGAAACTCATTGTTTTAGGGTGAAATGTCCTATAGATATCAATTAGGTCCAAGTGGTCTATTGTATCATTTAAAGTTTGTGTTTCTTTGTTAATTTTCTGTTTAGTTGATCTATCCATAGGTGTGAGTGGGGTATTAAAGTCTCCCACTATTATTGTGTTATTGTTAATTTCCCCTTTCATACTTGTTAGCATTTGTCTTACATATTGTGGTGCTCCTATGTTGGGTGCATATATATTTATAATTGCTATATCTTCTTCTTGGATTAATTGTTTGATCAGTATGTAGTGGCCTTCTTTGTCTCTTTTCACAGCCTTTGTTTTAAAGTCTATTTTATCTCATATGAGTATAGCTACTCCTGCTTTCTTTTGGTCTCTGTTTGCATGGAATATCTTTTTCCAGCCCTTTACTTTCAGTCTGTATGTGTCCCTTGTTTTGAGGTGGGTCTCTTGTAGACAATATATATGTAGGGGTCTTGTTTTTGTATCCATTCAGCCAGTCTTTGTCTTTTGGTGGGGCATTCAACTCATTTACGTTTAAGGTAATTATTGATAAGTATGATCCCATTGCTATTTACTTTATTGTTTTGGGTTGGAGTTTATACACCCTTTTTGTGTTTCCTGTCTAGAGAATATCCTTTAGCAGTTGTTGGAGAGCTGGTTTGGTGGTGCTGAATTCTCTCAGCTTTTGCTTGTCTGTAAAGCTTTTGATTTTTCCTTCATATTTGAATGAGATTCTTGCTGGGTACAGTAATCTGGACTGTAGGTTATTTTCTTTCATCACTTTAAGTATGTCTTGCCATTCCCTCCTGGCCTGAAGAGTTTCTATCAAAGATCAGCTATTATCCTTATAGGAATCCCCTTGAGTGTTATTTATTGTTTTTCCCTTGTTGCTTTTAATATTTGTTCTTTATGTTTGATCTTTGTTAATTTGATTAATATGTGTCTTGAGGTGTTTCGCATTGGGCTTATCCTGTTTGTGACTCTCTGGGTTTCTTGGACTTGGGTGATTATTTCCTTCCCCATTTTAGGGAAGTTTTCAATTATTATCTCCTCAAGTATTTTTTCATGTTCTTTCTTTTTGTCTTCTTCTTCTGGGACTCCTATAATTCGAATGTTGGAGCATTTCATATTTTCCTGGAGGTCTCTGAGATTGTCCTCATTTCTTTTAATTCATTTTTCTTTTTTCCTCTTTGATTCATTTATTTCTACCATTCTATCTTCTATTTCACTAATCCTGTCTTCTACCTGTGTTATTTTACTATTTGTTGCCTCCAGAATGTTTATGATCTCATTTATTGCATTATTCATTATATATTGACTCTTTTTTATTTCTTCTAGACCCTTGTTAAACCTCTTGCATCTTCTCAATCCTTGTCTCCAGACTATTTATCTGTGATTCCATTTTGATTTCAAGAGTTTGGATCGTTTTCACTATCATTATTTGGAAATCTTTATCAGGTAGATTCCCTATCTCTTCCTCTTTGGTTTGGATTGGTGGGCATTTATCCTGTTCCTTTACCTGCTGAGTATTCCTCTGTCTCTTCATCTTGGTTATATTACTGCATTTGGGGTGGCCTTTCTATATTATGGCAATTTGTGGAGTTCTCTTTATTATGGAGTTTCCTCGCTGTGGATGGGTTATATGAGTGGCTTGTCAAGGTTTCTTGATTAGGGAAGCTTGTGTCAGAGTTATGGTGGGTGGATCTGGATTTCTTCTCTCTGGAGTGCAATGAAGTGTCCAGTAATGAGTTATGAGATGTCAATGGTTTTGGAGTAACTTGAGCTGCCTGTAATTTGAAGCTCAGGGGTGTGTTCCTGTGTTGCTGGAGAATTTGCATGGTATGTCTTGCTCTGAAACTTGTTGAGCCTTGGGTGGTGCTTGATTTCAGTGTATTATGGAGGTGTTTGATGAGCTCCTATCTATTAATGTTCCTTGGAGTCAGGAGTTCTCTGATGTTCTCAGGATTTAGACTTAAGTCTCCTGCTTCTGGTTTTCAGTTTTATTTTTAAGTAGCTTCAAGACTTCTCCATCTATACAGCACTGTTTTTGAAGACAATGATCTGCTTTTCTGGGTGCCTGATGTCCTCTGCCAGCATTCGGAAGTTGTTTTGTGAAGTTTACATAGCGTTGAAATGTTCTTTTGATGAATTTGTGAGAGAGAAAGTGGTCTCCTCGTCACATTCCTCCGCCATCTTCTCCTTCTTCCCCCCTCCTGGCCATCTTGATTCCAGCTTGTGTTTCTTCCAGCCCAGCATTTCTCATGATGTACTCTGCATAGAAGTTAAATAAGCAGGGTGACCTTATGCAGCCTTGATGTACTCCTTTTCCTATTTGGAACCAGTCTGTTGTTCCATGTCTAGTTCTAACTGTTGCTTCCTGACCTGCATATAGGTTTAGGTCAGGTGGTCTGGTATTCCCATCTCTTTCAGAATTTTCCATGGGTTATTGTGATCCATACAGTCAAACCCTTTGACATAGTCAATAAATTAGAAATAGGTGTTTGTAGTTAGTTATAAACATACTCTTGATGAAAGTTAAAGTGGAGAGTGAAAAAGTTGGCCTAAAGCTCAACATTCAGAAAACGAAAATCATGGCATCTGGTCCCATCACTTCATGGGAAATAGATGGGGAAACAGTGGAAACAGTATCAGACTTTATTATTTTTGGGGGCTCCAAAATCACTGCATATGGTTATTGCAGCCATGAAATTAAAGGACGCTTATTCCTTGGAAGAAAAGTTATGACCAACTAGATAGTATATTCAAAAGCAGATACATTACTTTACTGACTAAGGTCCATCTAGTCAAGGCTATGGTTTTTCCAGTAGTCATGTATGGATGTGAGAGTTGGACTGTGAAGAAGGCTGAACGCCAAAGAATTGATGCTTTTGAACTGTGGTGTTGGAGAAGACTTTTGAGAGTCCCTTGGACTTCAAGGAGATCCAACCAGTCCATTCTGAAGTAGATCAACCCTGGGATTCCTTTGGAAGGAATGATGCTAAAGCTGAAGCTCCAGTTCTTTGGCCACCTCATGCAAAGAGTTGACTCATTGGAAAAGACTCTGATACTGGGAGGGATTGGGGGCAGGTGGAGAAGGGGACGACTCAGGATGAGATGGCTGGATGGCATCACGGACTCGATGGACGTGAGTCTGACTGAACTCCGGGACTTGGTGATGGACAGGGAGGCCTAGTGTGCTGCGATTCATGGGTTCACAAAGAGTCGGGCATGACAGAGGACTGAACTGAACTGATACATACATATATACATATATCTATCTATATATAAATATCTATCTATCTCTATCTATATCTATATCTATCTATATATACATACACACACACACACACACACACACACACATATATGTGTACATATATATTCATGGGGCTTCCTAGGTGGAACAGTGGTAAAGAGTCTGCCTGCAATGCAGGAGATATAGATTCAATCCCTGTGTCAGGAAGATCCCCTGGAGGGGGAGATGGCAACTCATACCAGTATTCTTGCCTGGAGAATCCCATGGATTGAGGAGCCTGGTGAGCTACAGTCCATGGGGTCGCAAAGAATCAGACACACCTGAGTGACTGAGTGCACAAGCACACATACATATATACACGTATAAATTCATTACATGAAAGTGAAGGGGGGGTGTAGATACTTTCTAGACTGTTCTGTGAGAGGGCAGATTTCTGTACTGAGAATTAGTACCAATGTCACTATGATGGGGAAGTTGATATGGCTTATGTTCATTTTATTTCCCATCACAGATTAAACTTTTGTACCAAGTAACAGCAGCTGAATAAAAGTACATTGACAGTGAATCCAGCAAGTCACAGAATAATTTATTACTGTATATTATAGGTTGAATTGTTTCCAAAAAAATATAAGTTGGAGTCCTAAACCCAAGTAGCTTACAATGTGAGACTTATTTGCATGTAGAATCTTTATGTATGTGATAAAATGAGGTCATTAATGTGGGCCCTAATCCAGTACTACTGGTATCAATATGAAAAGGGGAAATTTGGACACAGAGACACACATAGGGGAAGATGATGTGAAGAGACCCAGGTAAAAGATGGCATCTACAAGCCCAGGAGAGAAAGTGAAAGTGAAGTTGAAGTCACTCAGTCGTGTCCGACTTTTTGCGACCCCATGGACTGTAGCCTACCAGGCTCCTCTGTCCATGGGATTTTCCAGGCAATAGTACTGGAGTGGATTGCCATTTCCCTTTCCAGGAGATCTTCCTGACCCAGGGATCGAACCCAGGTCTCCTGCATTGTACACAGATGCTTTACGGCCTGAGCCACCAGGGAAGCACAAGCCCAGGAGAGAAGACTTGAACAGATCCTGCCCTCATGGCCCTCAGAAGGAACCAACCCTGCAGCCACCTTGATTTTATACTTCTAGTTTGTGCTCACTGTTTTTTTTGTTGCAGTGGCGGTGCTGGGTCTTCATTGCTGCACACAGGCTTTCGCTAGTTGCAGCAAGCAGGGGGCTCTCATTGTGGTATTTTCTTTTGTTGTGGAGCACAGGCTCTAGGTACTTGGGCTTCAGTAGTTGCATGACACAGACTTAGTTGTGGGTCGTGGGCCCTAGAGCATGGACCCAGTAGTTGTGGCATATGGGTTTAGATGCTCTGTGGCATATGGGATCTTCAGGGACCAGGGATTGAACCTGTATTTCCTACAGTGGCAGGGGGATTCTTCACCACCGAAAAACCAGGGAAGTCCCTCTTTGTCTCTGCATCTATTGATCCCTTCATGTCCTGAGGCATTTACAACGAAGGACATCCACTTGATGCCTGTAAGAGAAGCATCTTGAAAGAAATGTCTAGCAAATGGAAATTGATTTCTTCATAACATTTTATGCATAGAAACTAATGAAAATGAAAACACAACAACCCAAAACGTGTGGGACACTATAAAAGCAGTACTAAGGAAAGCTCATAGCAATACAGGCATAATTCAAGAAACAAGAAAAAAGTCAAATAAATAACCTAACTCTACACCTAAAGCAATAGAAAAGGAAGAAATAGAGAACCACAGGGTTAGTAGAAGGAAAGAAATCTTAAAAATTAGGGCAGAAATAAATGCAAAAGAAATAAAAGAGACCATAGCAAAAATCAACAAAGCCAAATAAAACTGACAAACCATTAGCCAGACTAATCAAGAAACAAAGGGAGAAGAATAAAATCAATAAAATTATAAATGAAACTGGAAAGATCACAACAGACAACACAGAAATAGAAAGGATCATAAGAGACTACTATCAGCAATTATATGCCAATAAAATGGACAACGTGGAAGAAATGGACAAATTCTCAGAAAAGTACAACTTTCCAAAATTGAACCAGGAAGAAATAGAAAATCTTAACAGACCCATCACAAGCACGGAAATTGAAACTGTATTTAGGAATCTTCCAGCAAACAAAAGCCCAGGTCCAGATAGCTTCCCAGCTGAATTCTACCAAAAATTTAGAGAAGAGCTAACACCTATCCTATTCAAACTCTTCCAGAAAATTGCAGAGGAAGGTAAACTTCCAAACTCATTCTATGAGGCCACCATCACTCTAATACCAAAACCTGACAAAGATGCCACAAGGAAAGAAAACTACAGGCCAATATCACTGATGAACATAGATGCAAAAATCCTTAACAAAATTCTAGCAATCAGAATCCAGAAACATATTAAAAACACTATACACCATGACCAAGTGGGCTTTATCCCATGGATGCAATGATTCTTCAATATCCACAAATCAATCAATGTAATTCACCACATTAACAAATTGAAAAATAAAAGCCATATGATTATCTCAATAGATGCAGAGAAAGCCTTTGACAAAATTCAACATCCATTTATGATAAAAACTCTCCAGAAAGCAGGAATAGAAGGAACATACCTCAACATAATAAAAGCTATATATGACAAACCCACAGCAAACATTATCCTCAATGGTGAAAAATTTGAAAGCATTTCCCCTAACGTCAGGAACAAGACAAGGGTGCCCACTTTCACCGCTACTATTCAACATAGTTCTGGAAGTTTTGGCCACAGCAATCAGAGCAGAAAAAGAAATAAAAGGAATCCAAATTGGAAAAGAAGAAGTAAAACTCTCATTGTTTGTAGATTACATGATCCTCTACATAGAAAACCCTAAAGACACCACCAGAAAATTACTAGAACTAATCATTGAATATATTAAAAGTTTCAGGATATAAAATCAACACACAGAAATCCCTTGCATTCCTATACACTAATAATGAGAAAGCAGAAAAAGAAATTAAGGAAACAATTCCATTCACCATTGCAACAGAAAGAATAAAATACTTAGGAATATATCTACCTAAAGAGACTAAAGACCTATATATTGAAAACTATAAAACACTGGTGAAAGAAATCAAAGAGGACACTAATAGATGGAGAAATATACCATATTCTTTGATTGGAAGAATCAATATAGTGAAAATGTGTATACTACCCAAAGCAATCTACAAATTCAATGCAATCCCTATCAAGCTACCAGCAGTATTTTTCACAGAGCTAGAACAAATAATTTCAATTTCTATGGAAATACAAAAAAACTCAAATAGCCAAAGCAATCTTGAGAAAGAAGTATGTAATTGGAGGAATCAACCTGCCTGACTTCAGGCTCTACTACAAAGTCACAGTCATCAAGACAGTATAGTACTGGCACAAAGACAGAAATATAGATCAATGGAACAAAATAGAAAGCCCAGAGATAAATCCAAGCTCCTATGGATACCTTATCTTTGACAAAGGAGGCAAGAATATACAGTGGAGAAAAGACAATTTCTTTAATGTATGGTGCTGTTAAAAGTGGTCAACCACTTGTAAAATAATGAAACTAGAACATTTTATAACACCATACACAAAAATAAACTCAAAATGGATTAAAGATCTAAACATGAGACCAGAAACTATAAAACTCCTAAAGGAGAACATAGGCAAAACACTCTCTGACATAAATTACAGCAGGATCCTCTATGACCCACCTCCCAGAATATTGGAAATAAAAGCAAAAATAAACAAATGGGACCTAATTAAACTTAAAAGCTTCTGCACATCAAAGGAATCTGTAAGCAAGGTGAAAAGACACCCTTCAGAATGGGACAAAATAACAGCAAATGAAGCAACTGACAAACAACTAATCTCAAAAATATACAAGCATCTTCTACAGCTCAATTTCAGAAAAATAAACAACCCAATCAAAAAATGGGCCAAAGAACTAAGCAGACATTTCTCCAAAGAAGACATACAGATGGCTAACAAACACATGAAAAGATGCTCAACATCACTCATTATCAGAGAAATGGAAATTAAAACAATATGACATTTTAAAAGCACCCATTTTCAGAAAAGCCCTACCATTCTTCACAAAAGGATAAAATGTGGCTTGTACAAATAAAACATGCAGCCTCTCATTTAGTCTTCCTTTTTAATCATCTAGTCTCAAATATCTTTCTTATATGTCAAATTATTTTTACTGTTCAGTGTATTAGTGAAATGGCTCAGCACTAACCACTCAGGTATTTTCAAACAGGAGACTTATGGTTGAATCTCCCAAATTGCATTTACAATGAAAGATGTTTCATGCCAGTGACTCAGATCTTGATAAACGAGGCATAGCATTCATTAGTTTAATGTCCCCCCTCCGTTGTGATGGAAATACATAATGACACAACCAAAGTAACGTGAAATTATTCAGCAGTGTAAGAAAAAATTCAATAAGCTTTGCCTACCAGTTAAAGTTCTTAAACTGATCTTCAGTTGAAAATGACTTTGGAGATTGTAGGAAAAAGGCTGCCTTTTCTATTAAAGTCTTAGCTAAAATTATCATCCTTTACTTATTTTTGCTCAGTTTTATTCAAAACAGAAAAATTAATATATTGAATTCTTAGCTTCTGTGAGCCTTTAAGGATAAAGGATAGAAAGAGTCATCAAGAGGCCAGTATAGCTTGATTGTGGTAAACATCTCACAATATATTTGAATATCAACTTATCACATTATACTCATTAATATATACGTTTGTCAATTATACCCCATAAAGCATAAAATAAAGAGGCTTAAGATAATGCTGTTACACAATATCCATGTCTGTAATTTTGCAGTAGGTACTACAGAATCAGAGGATGTATCTTAAAAGAATGAAGGCAATGTCAGGTGGTTATCAGTCCAATCTCCTTGGCATTAGGCAGGACTATATCTAAACCCTCTAAAATTGCATGGTGTAATGGAAAAAATGATAGCTTAGATACCAGAAGACCTCTGTTGTAGTTAAGGCTTTGCCTCATATTTTCTAGATCTCAGTCTCTTCATTTACAAAATCAAGTGATTGGACTCCTCTAATCACTGGATGATAACAAAGCATCTTTTTAACATTAATTTATTTTTTATTGAAGGGTAATTGCTTTGAAATAAATTTGCCTTATCTTCAGAGATGCATTAGGGAGTTTATTTGTTTCATATCAATTACCTATTTTTCTATTTAAATGTAAGTTCCTCCTTAATTTTTGAGATAAAATACTATTACTATTGTGTAAAGTTGTACATCTTCTCTGATACATGTTATTTGATCCATCCAATTGTGTTCAGCTCTGGTTAAAACAGTGACACACTATGCTATAGTGTAATTAGCACAGAGATTGTCATCAGGTTGGCCTGGGTTCAATCCCTGGCTCCACACATTTCTAGGCTCATGACACTGGGTGAATTCTTGGCCTTCTATGATTCAGTTTTTCTGTAAGGTGGTCAATCATCAGTCATTTACACGCATGTATTCACAATTCCCTTGATCTTCTCTCACATTTTATACTATTATTAATAGTACAGTCACCTCTGGTTGAGTACAACTCTTGGACTATTTTATGTGTCTGTGGTGGAGCTGAGCATAGTAAGAAACAAAAATTCTGTCACCTGTCTCCCTTGAAATTCCTAATTCTAAAATCTAATTTCTAAAACTCAAGTGGATCTTAAACGCCATCTGAAGCCACAGTTTTACTTGGTCAGTTTTATTGCCCACTCTCTTAGGTGTCTATATTTCACCTTCTTCTTCTTCTTTTTTTTTTTTTTTAATGGTCTTCCAGCTCTCTTGCCTTAACTCTCAGATGATGAGTGTTCAGCTATGAGTAGCCATGTAACTAAGCTTGAGGTTTTGGAGTGTAAATGCAAATCATATGCTTGAATTCCAGGTAATCTCAAAGCAAAGAAATTGAACCTGCTTGATTTTTTTTTCTTCCCATGAACTAGAATATGGACATAGCTGCAACCCTGCTTTGACCATGCAGTTGAAGACAACTTTATGGAATGGCAGAGCAAAAGGAATACATGATTGCTGTTCTCTGACTGACTACTTTGAGCAGAGTAGCTCCTCCAGCTCAGAACGACTGAACTGTTATATGAGATAAAAGATAAACTTTGAAAACAAAAACAAACTTTGATTTAATATGACTCACTGTATACTGGCATTTCTTTGTTACATTGCCCAACTCTTAAGAATATATATTTCATAACTGAAGTATAAAATATATACAATAAAATGTATAGATTTTAAGTTTTCAATTGTTATTAAAATTTATAAGCCTATATAATAATACCCACCCCCTAAATATAGGATATTTCTTTTACCCCAGGAAGTTCCCTTGTCTTATCTTCCCATCAACCCCCATAGGCAATCACTGTCTAATTTCTATCAATATAAATAGATTCATCTCTTATAGATCTTATATAAGTGGAAAAACATAGTATGTACTGTTTAGCTGGCTTCACTCAGCATGATGTTTTTGAGATTCATCCATGTGTCACACAGAACCGTTCATTCTTATCTATTTTGAAGTTGCAATTTTTAACTTGAATATGCTGCATTCTGTTTATCCATTCCTCAACTGACTGACATTTGAGTCGCTCTCCATTATTTTTAACTGAAGTATAGTTGATTTACAATATTTTGTTAGTTTCAGGTATACAGCATAGTTTATCAATATTTCATAGATTATATTCCATATAAAGTTACTTCAAAATAATGGATATATTTCCCTGTCTTGTACAATAGCTCCTTGTTTCTTATTTATTTTATACACAGTAGTTTATATCCCTTAATTGCATAAACCTATCTTGCCTCTCCCCACTTCCCTTTCCCAAGTAGTATCCAGTTGTTGGTTTTCTGCATCTGTGAGTTAGTTTCTGTTTTGTTATGTTCATTCATTTTATGACTTTAAATCTACATATTTAGTTCATTGAGACATTTCCAGCTCTCTGGTGCATTTTCATAATTTATGACTGTGTATTATCTAGCTTTTCATCATTGATATAGTGAGGAAAATTTTTTGACTTTCTATATTCCAGTTGGAATTTAACTAATACAATTTCTATTTATTGTTGAATGGGATAGAATACAGAACATATTAAAGTTCTGAATATCTTAACCAATACAATAAACTTTAAAAAAAATTACTGAGTGATAAACATATAAAGAAGATATAACATTATCATTATCACAGGCAATGCAATCCCATCTACACAGAAGATCAATGAGAATAAAGTAACAAATGATTATAGCTATCAGGAAAGATCGATCAAATGGCATTCAAGATGGCAGCAAGAGACACACGCAAAATAAAAAGCTTTCTTATATACCAGCAACATTAACTCTTTCACATAAACCTTATCTAACCACCCTATGCATTGTTACAGCAAGATGTTTCTTTCTCTCTGCACTTACAAATGTCTTATGCATTTCAATAGCACAGAATGTATGTGTGTATGTGTGTGTGTGTGTGTGTGTGTGTGTGTGTGTGTGTGAACTAGAACATGGACATAGTAACCTTGCTTTGACAATGCACTTGAAGATAACTTTAGGGAATGGCAGAACATTACACACATACACACACACACACATACACACACACACGCATATATATATATTCCCAAATAGACTTTGAAGGCTTGAGGGCAAGGATAGCCCTATTAATATCTGTATCATGAGCATCTAGTGTAAATTCTAGCAAGAAAAGGGAGCTCAATAAGTATTGAACAACTGAGTAAAAAATATCAATCTTAGAGATCCCTTAGATCTCTTCCAAGTATCATGGAAATACTTATAGAAATAATCTTTTTAGGGTTTGAAAAAACTTATGAAATGTTCACCTCCCAAATAATAGTACACATACTTAAGCCTTTTGGTATGCTGTGGTTTTTGCAATTAGTAGTACTTAAAAGTAATACATGGTAAATCATAAGGATAAGTCAATGTTTCAGAGGAAGATGGAACAAATGAGTAATATGATCAAGCTTTGTACATTGAATGACCCTAAGAACTGACAGCTCATTTGATTGTTTGCTATTTCTTTAATGAACCGGAGGAGTTTCTTAGTTAGTAAGGGCCCATCTGTTTCAAGAAGAAATGGCATTTAGTATAACAAAGGTTGAAACATTAAGACAGCTTAATTTTGGAGTGCAAATGGCAATACCAAGTAACATAATTATTAGTTTGTGTTTACCAGATAACGGTTTAGTAGGGTATTCTAGAATAGAGGTCAATTTGGACATCTTGTCCTCTAATAATACATAATGAACTGATTCTTGCTATTTCTTTACAGAGGAAAAATACTGCTAAAGGACACAATTAGATAATAATGAAACACCAAGAATTTTGTGTTTATAATTTGATAAATGAGTGTGGATAAATATCTGCATAGTTTAATATTATTTAAGGTAGAAGATAAATATCATATAAGAAACTAATCGCCAGTCCAGGTTCAATGCAGGATATAGGATGCTTGGGGCTAGTGCACTGGGATGACCCAGAGGGATGGTACGGGAAGGGAGGTGGGAGGGGGGTTCAGGATGGGGAACACATGTACACTCATGGTGGATTCATGTTGATGTATGGCAAAACCAAAACAATATTCTAAAGTAATTAGCCTCCAATTAAAATAAATAAATTTAAATTAAAAAAAAAGATAAAGAGGCAGAAGAAAATTAATTACCTTGTTCATACTTCTTGGTTCCTATAATTTCAGTTTCATTGCTTACTTTGAAAGGACCTATGGCATAGCACATGCTTGGGTAGAAGTTACTGGCCATGGTAACAGCCAATCATAATTTGATCACCTGGTTTGGCTCCTTTCTAGCAACACTTTTAAAATATTAAGTGAAAGGTTAAGCAAAAATATGTCTCTTATGGAAATATAAGTATTTCATCTGACATGATTCAGGTATTAACTCAACTAAAATTTATCCAAAATCTATTATGAATCAAATATTGTACTAGCCAGTGACAAATATAGCAGTGAAAGAAATAGAAAATATCTCTGCCCTCAGGGAGCTTATATTCTAGTGAGAAAAGAGACAATAAGCAAAACAAATAAGTAACAATTTAATGTGATTTCATATAATACTAAAATTGTCTGAATTAATATAAAGTAGGATAAGGGAAGAGAGGATAACAGCAACAAGACTGACCTAAGTAGGTGCTAATTAATGGAGGAAATAAATGATGCATAGATCTATCTGGAGATAAAATAACCTAGTAGAATAACCAGGAAAAGCAAATATGATATTGAATTTAGCTTAATGGGTCTGAGGAATAACAATGAAGTATATGAAGCTGAATTCTCATGAAAGCAGGTGAAAGTGGTGGTGTATGAAGTTGAAGAGGTAGGCTGGATCATACAGCCAAAAGATCAAGTTAAAATGACAACTAAAAAATGATAAATGGAAGTAGCAACTCAGTGCATTAGAGACCCTGACGAATGTATTTTCCATGCATTTTTGGGTCAAGAATCTTTTTTTTTTTAATTTGTATTTATTTATTTTGTAACTGTCCCTTATTTTTTATTTATTTTATTTTAACATAGATTTATTTATTTTAATTGGAGGTTAATTACTTTACAATATTGTATTGATTTTGACATACATCAACATGAATCTGCCACAGGTATACACGTGTTCCCCATGCTGAAACCCCCTCCCTCCTCCCTCCCAGTACCATCCCTCTGAGTCGTTCCAGTGCACCAGCCCCAAGCATCCAGTATCATGCATCGAACCTGGACTGGTGATTCATTTCGTATATGATATTATACATGTTTCAATGTCATTCTCCTAAATCATCCCACCCTCTCCCTCTCCCACAGAGTCCAAAAGACTGTTCTATACATCTGTGTCTCTTTTGCTGTCTTGCATACAGGGTTATTGCTACCATCTTTCTAAATTGCATATGTATGTGTTAGTATACTATATTGGTATTTTCTTTCTGGCTTACTTCACTCTGTATAATAGGCTCTCGTTTCATCCACCTCATTAGAACTGATTCCAATGTATTCTTTTTAATGGCTGAATAATACTCCATTGTGTATATTTACCACTGCTTTCTTATCCATTCATCTGCTGATGGACATCTAGGTTGTTTCCATGTCCTGGCTATGATAAACAGTGCTACGATGAACACTAGGGTACACGTGTCTCTTAATTCTGCTTTCTTCAGTGTGTATGCCCAGCAGTGGGATTCCTTGGTCATAAGGCAGTTCTATTTCCAGTTTTTTAAGGAATCTCCACACTGTTCTCCATAGTGGCTGTACTAGTTTGCATTTCCACCAACAGTGTAAGAGGGTTCCCTTTTCTCCAGCATTTATTGTTTATAGACTTTTGGATCGTAGCCATTATGACTGGCATGAAATGGTACCTCATTGTGGTTTTGATTTGCATTTCTCTGATAATGAGTGATCTTGAGCATCTTTTCATGTGTTTGTTAGCCATCTGTATGTCTTCTTCGGAGAAATGTCTATTTAGTTCTTTGGCCCATTTTTTAAATATAAATTTATTTATTTTATTTGGAGGTTAATTACTTTACAAAATTGTATTGGTTTTGCCATACATCAACATGAATCCGTCACTGGTATACACATGTTCCCCATCCTGATCCCCCTTCCCTCTTCCCATGTTCCCCATCCTGATCCCCCTTCCCTCCTCCCTCCCTGTACCATCCCTCTGGGTCTTCCCAGTGCACCAGCCCCAAGCATTCAGTATCATGCATGGAACCTGGACTGGTGAATCATTTCATATATGATATTGTACATGTTTCAATGCCATTCTCCCAAATCATCCCACCCTCTCCCTCTTCCACAGAGTCCAAAAGACTTTATTGCTCTGTGTTCAAGAGAGAATGAGAGCTGAAGAAAAGAAGATAACAAGATAAACATCCTCTTTCAACAAGGTTTGTTGTCAAAAGGAACAGAAGCATGTTAATTCGTAAAATGAATAGTAAAATATGATGGATGCATACTATGTAATGCTATGTAGAAGTAAAAAGCAATGAATTAGGTAAATAGCAACATGGACACATGTTAAAATTGTATGGTTGAATGAAGGAATTAAAGAAGATAATGGAATATAAAAACAAGAGAAGATAATGCAATCTATATACAATATTATTTACATGAATTAAAATACTGATGGAGAAAAGGATGTTGCATATTTCAGAAGCACAAATATATGTTTAAGGACTTATCATGATCACAGTATCAAATAAATGGATAAGAAATGATGCTCTTGTTGAGGTGAGAGATGTGATTACTCCTGCAGTGGTGGCAATTATAATAGTTACAGGAGTAGTAGTAATTCACAAAAGCAAATAAATATATCCACAATTAAACACAGTTTTTAGAGAGAATAGACAAAAGATACAAAGATTTTCAAAATTACCACAAATAGATAAATGAAAAAGGTCTATATTGTCAGGGTCAGGTCGGTAACAGTAGAAGAGACAAAAAGAAAGGTAACATTACTTGGAGGAACTGTGAAAATAATGTAAAGAGGATAATTGGGACACAGATTTTGGGGTGGGTTTGAAAAGGGATCAATCTCAACTTCTCAAGGCTCCAACTTCTGCTGTCTTTAGTCCCTACTGGGCTTATTATTACATGTTTTCCAATTGCCCAGAAACATATTGAGTGAAAGGCTCCAACACTGGCAAGCCAACCCAGACAGCTCAGCATCAGACCAAAGAAATGTATCTGTGTGAGTAATTTATCCCAGCTAGACAACTCACTATTAGATCCAAGTTATTGAAGCAAAGGGGTCTTGGTGTAATGAATTTATTGCTGAATGAGACTGACTTTGGGGGATGAAAAGTACTAACGTGGCCAAGAGGGAAAATAACATGAGGTTTATTCACCAAGTTATTTCACTGTGAAGTGAAAAAGACATTAGATACTGGATGATTCCAATATTATGAAATGATGATTATAGGGATCCTAAAGCAGAAGCTGGCAGACATAGTAAACGAGGTGATACATGCTTTGCATACTTAAGAGCCAGAAGAGAGTCTACTGCTAATTTTAAAAGAAATGGCCTTGCAAGTTAAGGGAGGAAATCAAGAAAACTGTTTTGAAAAATCAGTTTTGCAGACAAACACAAATATTATATGATGTCACTTAACAGAATCTAAAAAAATAATACAAATGAACTTATTTACCAAACAGAAACTGACTTGCATAGAAAACACACATATGGTTACCAAAGCAGAAGGAGGGGAGGGATAAATTAGGAGTTTGGGATTAAAATATACACACTCCTATATATGAAACAGATAACCAACAAGGACCTACTGTAGAGCACAGGAAACTCTACTCAGTATGTTATAATAACCTATAATGAAAAATAATAGGAAAAAGAATATATATATATATATATTCAGTTATATATATATATATATATATATATATATATATATATATATATATAACTGAATCACTTCACTGTAGACCAGAAACTAACACAACATTGTAAATAAACCATACTTCAATAAAAAATAAAGAAAAAAAAAGAACATTCAATTTTTATTGGCTGGATTATATCATACCTTAGGCAGTGAGAGTGTAGTCAATTAACGCCAATCCTGCAAGGTGTTTTCAACACCAACTTGTATTAAGTCAGACTTTCATCACCTTCTACC
Source organism: Ovis canadensis (assembly GCF_042477335.2). Taxonomy (NCBI): domain Eukaryota; kingdom Metazoa; phylum Chordata; class Mammalia; order Artiodactyla; family Bovidae; genus Ovis; species Ovis canadensis. The sequence continues at coordinate 91,832,364 of NC_091727.1, forward strand.
TCTAAAAAATCACCCTTTACAATGGAATTTTTTGAGTGGAAATGCAAATCTGTTCTTGTCAAATTTCTCTAGGATTTTAGATCTGGCATTGTTTGAAACATCTGAGTATAATGTTTGTCATTTAGCCCACACAGATGTGTATCTGTCTTCATATACTCTGTGGACTCTACTTTCTCTATATACCCTTTAAATATCACTGTGACCCATGGTTTTTGCCTCCTTTCCATAACTTCATACCTGGCTCCTTGGTGATATTATTAGCATACATACACTAATGTTTCTGTAAACACTATCTCATTCCCAGCAATTTCTCCTGAGTTCCAGGCTCATATTTTCAATTTATCACTAGCCATCTCTTCTTAGCTTCCCCGTAAGTACCACTGCAAATTTAAAATTGAATTCACATAAACTGTAGAAAGAGAATGGAAGCAGAAGGTAACAGTGGTTTCCCAGGACAGAAAGTACTTGAAGCAAGGAAAGCTGCTGATAGAAGCCAGAGTGCAGAGGAGCAATGGCTGAGTGTAGGGTCTAGGCCAATGTATGTGAGCTTGCCTCACACACTGACCCCAAAACACCAGAGACCAGGGATGGAGGTCACAACACCACCTCAACCATCAGCAACAGAGAGTAAAATACAATGAAATTAACAGAAGCATAAGAGGTACATCTCAGAGAAAGGCAGTGTAAACTCTTCATTACTGTGAACAAGATGCCCCAACTCCCTCTGATTTTAAGACAGAAAGAAACACCTTCCATCCTCTTAGGTCTAAGGGAAGGAGAAGAGGGACTGGTAACATCCTGAATTGACCATGCAAAAGAAACTGAGTTGTAAACTGGAAGTAACCAAGCTTATTGTAAATCAGCCTGAATAATTGAGTGCCAGTGAATGTTAAAACAATGACAGCCCCTATTTGTTTGTCTAAGTTATGGGTTTTCTGTATGAAAAATATCACTCATATTTCAATAATCACTGTTTTAAATTTTGTAGAACAGCTTAGACATAGGTGTTGTAAAGATGTCATTAATATCAACCCAGAAACATATGATACAAATTCCTTAACTATTAAAAATTACGACAAACTAACCAATCTAAGATGGCTACATAGAGAAAGAAACAGAGTAGCATTTTCTCAGGTGCTGGTGCAAGTCCTTTGACTCCCACATGGCCACACAGTTATCAATGATATTGTGGGAGCAGGATTAGTATTCCATCAAGTCTTTCAAGAAGATAAGCCTTAGCACTCTACCCCTCATCTTTTCATTGTTGTTTGGAGGAGGTCTCATTTCCTTCTGGCAACCTCTAATTGTTCTGAGAGGCATGAAGGAGTCCTGACTCCATGCCAGTCTGCTGGCTTGATGCAGCCATGTGTAAATCAAGTGCATTAGGGTATTAATGCATCTTGCCGTTGAACATTTATATCCATTCACTTACCATGTAAGCAACAGAGCTAGTATGAGACACTGGTGTGGATTAAATCCAAGGCCAGTTCCAGGCATCGACCTCATTAGAACTGGTTTGCAGCTTCATATTGGCAAATAGAATGGAAGAAAAAGAATATAACAGATCAAAATGGAATTAATTAGATTTCTATGAAACTAATGCGTGACTGTTTTATTCAGTATGAAACAAAAATGAATACTGTCTAAACTAAAATTTTAGGATTAATTGAATTGAACATTTATTGAATGCCTTATATTTGTAACAAAGGCTAGACACCATGGAAGACTATAGATAAGAAGGACAGTTTGCTGCCACCGAGAACTGACAGGTTAATATAGGGAGAAGGTTAGTATTTTGGTAACTGAGAAAAGAAATCCGTGGGCCAGTATGGCTGGAGTGTTAATAATAACCAATGGGTTATTGGGAAATGACCCTATGGAATCTTTGTGTTAGAGAATTTTAATAAATTAAATTGGGCTTTTGTTCTGCCCACCTGCATATACATGAATATTAAATGAGATATATGAGGTCATTGGTTTTACTTTTAAAATTTAATCAACTGAAAATAATAGATAATTCTATGATGATTTCTTTTTTGTTTGTTTGTTTGTTTGTTGTTTCTTTTATTAAATTTTTATTTTTACTTTATTTTACTTTACAATACTGTATTGGTTTTGCCATACATTGACATGAATCCACCACGGGTGTACATGCATTCCCAAACATGAACCCTCCTCCCACCTCCCTCCCCATAACATCTCTCTGGGTCATCCCCGTGCACCAGCCCCAAGCATGCTGTATCCTGCATCGGACAAGACTCTATGATGATTTCTTGAAAGTCAGCATACTAAAGAGCACATTTTATAAAGAAGAAACTCAGAATATTTTTCTATTTGATATGTTTAAATCACCTACTGTACTTGGTATCCAAGGGTAAAAGCTACAGAATTGTATTTTGCTGAAGTTTAAAAATCACTTTTCACTTCCTTAATATCAATCTACACAGGATTCTGTCAGGTGAAAAAGGAGAGGCAGTTTCTTGTTTTATACTTATAAGTTACAGTTCAGCCAGCTGTCAGTCTATCAACATGCCAGTGTGAGAAGAGACATTAGAAAGACAGCTGCAAAGATACAGGGAACACACAGGACACTGGAGAAAACCTAGATGAGACAGTGGAATATAGAAATAAATGACTGAATTGTATTGGCTTCAGAGGCAATTCATTCAGCTAGGTAATTTAAACTCACATTACAAAAGAAAAAAGAATGAGTAAAAACTTAAGTTCATTTTGGATAGTTATCATTAGCACAAGAAAATTTTCTTTGTTTTGGTAACTGTGAGAGGTGCTTTGTCAAATAAATAAGACATATCATACCATGAACATCAGAATCACCCTTGACATCTAGTCTATTGCCAGATTCAAGGTTAAGCATGTGTTTACCATCCACATCCAGGGCACAATGACATGTATAACCTCTGACACAGTGTCCATGTGCTGAGGGAGAGAACAGGTTTGGTTACCTGTCAGGTCTTTGGTTTTCTTAACTGTTACTGAGTTTGTTGTTCACTTTCTGGCCCAAATGACAAAGTAATTTGATTCACAGTCATAGCATTGAAAAATCCCAATTGGTTTATGTTTCTAGCTGTGCCAGAGGTAGGCACTGCACATAATATATGACTAAATTTAGAAAATATCAGAGAGGCAGGAAATAAATCAGATATGAATTACAAAGCCTCATATGATTATAGATAGAAAAATGCTGGTGTTTTCTCTGGCATTCATTTAAACATCTATCTTTAAATTTCATTTTTCACAATCTTTATGATACATATTTTCACATGTTCTATGCTTTTATAATCAGATAGCTTATATCTGCTAAACAATACTTGGTGAAAGTATTATATATATATACATATATATATGCATATATATGTATATATATACACTACTTTAAGTTTGAAGTAAATAAGATAGATGGATTTATGTGAATGAATGAAAGAAAATACAGACTTCTGTTTCCAGCAACGTGACAGACTAGACATCATAAAAACCAAAGCTAAGCAGAGATCCAAACAAAAACCCACCAAGAAGTGGTGGATAGAATAAAACAACGTCATTTTAAATGAATATCCAAGTCCACAATAAACTTTGAGAAATCCTAAGGGAATAAAATTGAAGAGAGAAACCAGAAATTCACAGCATAAGTTGTTTGGGGGGATTCTTGGTTTTATTTAAGAAGGGGCTTGTACTTGAAAGGTCACATGATTACAGGAGACTGAACTCACAGATAGTGGGGATTTATATTTGAAAAGCCTTTTAAAATTATATTCCCACAAGTTAGTTGTTAGTTTATATTGATATTTTATTGTCCAAATATGGGTGGGCATATTTTTTTTTCTTATTAACTTCTATGACATGGTTAGATAGCATCACTCACTCAATGGACATGAATATGAGCAAATTCCAAGAGACAGTGAAGGACAGGGGAGCCTGGCATGCTACAATCCATGGGGTCACAAAGAGTTGGGCGCGATTTAATGACTGAAAAATAATGTAATTGAAGTGAAATCTGAGATCGCAGTTTAAATGATACTGTTTCTGAAATTTGTTGAGGCTTTCTTTATGGTATGGCCTACTTAGTACATGTTTCTCCAGCTCTGCTTGAGAAAATATGGGTTTTTCCAATTGTTGGAAGACTATCATCTATTATCTATCTATTATCTACATCCATTCATCCATCTATCTACCTACCAACCTACACACATATATACATATCTTAATACCCATTATGTAACACTTGAATATCTAGTAGGCAAAGCTTAATTGTATCATTCAGATATTTTATATCCTTTTAAATTTTATTTTTCTGAATCACCTATCAATTGAATTGTATTGAAATATTCAAAACAGAGGTGGTTCCATCAATTTATTTTTGTAGTTTTACAAATATCTTTTCATGTTCATACTATTTTAATTGGTGCATGCGTATGTAATATTGTTAAATGTTCTTCTGGAACGTAAACATGTATCTTTATATGTGGTGAAATTTAGCATCCCTAATAATGTTTTGTGTAGATGTTAATACATATTTTATCTCATATTAATAAAGCTATCATTTCAGTTCAGTCATTCAGTTATGTCCAGCTCTCTGCAACCCCATGGACTGCAGCATGTCAGTCTTCCCTGTCCATCTCCAACTCCCGGAGCTTGCTCAAACTCAAGTCTATTGAGTCAGCGATGCCTTCCAACCCTCTCATCCTCTGTCATCCCCTTCTCATCCTGCCTTCAATCTTTCCCATCATCAAGGTCTTTTCCAATGAGTCAGTTCTTCTCATCAGGTGGCCAAAGTATTGGAGTTTCAACCCAACCCAATACTCCAACCTAAATGTTTTCTTATTGAAACTTGAGGCCAAGGCCATTTTTTCCATTTGTTCTTTCAGGGACAATAGCACCCAATGGTGATTTTGGCATTGCTAAGTTGCTAAATCACTTCAGTTGTGTTCAATTCTTTGTGACCCTATGGACTGTAGCCTGTCAAGCTCCTCTGTCCATGGGATTTCCCAGGCAGGAATATTGGAGTGGGTAGCCACTCCCTTCTCCAGGGGATCTTCCTCACCCAGGGATTGAACCCAGGTCTCCTCTATTGCAGGCAGCTTCTTTACCATCTGAGCCACCAGGGGAGCCTGATTTTGGCATTAGTTACTGTCAAACAGAATTCTCCAGAGTGAATTTTCAGGAAGTTAACTAAAATTTTACTTAATCTATAGTTTCAGAAAAAAAAAAAAAAAATCTCACAGTGAGTTGTGGTCACTTAGTCTTTCAATGAACCCTAAATCCCTCAGGCCAGTACAAAGGAGTTAGTAGAAACTTCACCCTTCTCTAGTCATGGGGAAATACTTAGTAATTTGTCAATAGGATTGAGGCACACTTTAGAGAGAAATCATCTGAATAGGAGAAGCAGAGATGGCCAGATTGGCCATATAAAAAACTAATTTCTTGTTTAGAAAATGCTCAGGAGAGTCACTGATCCAATCAAACTTTTCATCCCTGTCTAGCATAACACAATCACCTTTTTGACTAGTGAATGATAAATGTTGTATCTTTCCTACACTCTTTAGAAAGAGCTTTCTGTAAATATTTATTGATGATTATGACAAAAGCACTTGTATTTGAATTTACCAGTAAATATATAAATAAGATTATAGTTTTATTTTGAACTGTATTCATAATTTGCATCACATTATGAAAATTTGAGACATACAAACACAAGAAAAGTATAATATAATGAAGATCTGTGTTTCTGTGATCAAGGTAAAGAATAAAATGTTACCAAAAAAGAAAAAAGAAGTTGAACTCATAGTAACATAGTAGAATGCTGCTTACCAGAGGCTGGTGGCAGGGGGAGCGGGGAGGGAGGGCAGAAAGGGAAGTTATTCATCAAACTTAGCTATAAGATGAATAATTTCTAGAAACCTAAATTATAGCATGGTAACTATAGTAAATAATACATTATACACTAGAAATCTGCTAAGATAGTAGATCTCTAATGTTCTCAATATAGACACACACACACAAAGATAACTATGATAGGTGATAGATATGTTAGTTTGATTCTTTTATTTCACAGTGTATACAGGTATCAAAATATCATATTGTATATCTTAAATATATGCAATTTTTGTTTGTCAGAAATAAATAAAAATTTAAAAATAATAAAGCATTACAAAATCATTTAAAGTCACCTGAATATCTTTTGAATTACAGTCTCTGCCCTCTTTCACACTTCTATTTTCCCAGTGCTGACCATGATCCCGAATTTGGTGTTTATCACTCATATACATGTCTTATTTAGTTCACTAATATGTAAGATTCCTAAATAATACACATATATGTGTATTAACATGTAAAATGTAACCTTGTGCAACTTGTCTTTTTCCTATACAATGTTTTTAAGATTTATACATGTTGATGCTACTCTAACTCATTTATTTCTACTATGAAAACATTCCATTATATGAATATATCATAACTCATATATCATTATGATTACTTGCTTTCTTATTAGACTCTCAAGATTGATGAAAATTGAGTTTGTTTCATTTATATTCATCACTAAATCCCAAATTCATATCACAGGTGCTGGTAAATTCTAGGTTCTTAATAAACACTTGTTATCTGAAAGATTGCTTTCATAAATGTTGACTCTGCCCCTGGAGGCATAGTTGTGTATACCTATATGACTGAGTTCTGATCAGGCAATAGGGTGGGAAACAAAATCTGTTGTGCTACTTTAAGGCCAGAACTAAAAAAAAATAAAATAAATTAATAGTAATAATAAAACACACACACACACACACACACACACACAACACCACTATCCATTCCTCTCTGCTACTTCCCTTCTAGATGGGTAGAATGGAGATGACACCTAGGGAAACCTTGAAAGCCTGTTCAATCTGACAGAATCTCCATTAGCCAGAGACTCCAAATAACTACCTGGAGGAGGGTGAGCTCTTTACTCATGCTCTACTTTTACATAAGAGATACACTTCTGTTGTGTTTGAGCCATTATAGATGCAGATCATTTGTTATAGCCAGCAACCTATCCTCACTAATAAATGTTTTATATAAATTTACCTCTGAGATCTGACTGAGCTCTGTCTTCAGTTCAGTTCAGTTGCTCAATCGTGTCCGACTCTTTGCTCCCGCATGGACCAGCACGCTAGGCCTTCCTGTCCATCACCAACTCCTGGAGTTTACTCAAACTCATGTCCATCGAGTCAGTGATACCATCCAACCATCTTATCCTCTGTCGTCCCCTTTTCCTCTCACCTTAAATCTTTCCCAGCATCAGGGTCTTTTCAAATGAGTCAGTTCTTCACATCAGGAGGCCAAAGTATTGGAGCTGTGTCTTAGTTTCCTACATACAATCTTTTTATTCCTTGTGATTCCAACATTTTTGTTGTGATTTGCTCTGTGAATCAAGTTGTTTAGTAGAGCATTAAATTTTTTTCTGAGACTGAATTATTCTAGGGGGGTAATATTTGTTGTAGTTTTTTAGTCTATAACAAGTATTATTGTTCAGATATAATGACCAGAAAATGTTGTCTTTCCTGCTTCTATGGAATATATTAATTTTCATTTATGGAGAATATCATAAATGCTTTATTTGAATATTTGTATATTTGAATGTATATTTGAATAAAGTATAGTGTTTCAGTTTTCATGTAATAGAGCTCAGCATACGTTGATTAGCCCAACTCATATTATGTAATTCAGTCTTTTATCCTTATTATGAAAGATGGCATTTTTCAAAAATGGCTACCACAACTCCCATCCCCTCCCCTTTTCTGCAATGAGACTTACCACTCTCCCATACAAAGGAGGAACCTGCTTCTCCACACCCTTAAATCTTAGTAACACCCTTTACTATTTTGACCAACAAAATACTGCAGAAATGGCACTGTGCCAGTTCCATGCATAGTACATAAAGGACCTGGCATATTCCAGCTCCTGCCTCTTAGAAGCCAGACACCAGTAAGAAGTGTGAGTAGCCTGAGAATGACATGCTGTGTAAAAGCCCTAAACCAAGCAGAGAGACTGACAGGTCCCATCTTTTCAAGCCTCTCTAGCCTGGAAACTAGACATGTGAGTTAAGAAGGTTTAAGCTGATTCCATCCACAACATTTGATAGCAACCTAGTGAGAACCACTCACCTGAGTTCAGTCAACACTAAGACCTGTCAGAAATAATACACTATTTTTCCACCTCTAAGGAATGGAGTGTTTTGTTATGCAGCAAATGATAAATGCTTTTTTTGTTTATTTGTTTACATGATATTTCAAGGGCAAAAGACATAAATTAAGACATATTTGTGATCTCTATTTGTTGCATGCCCTGTTTTAAGTGATCACTCCACACAAATAGGATGGACTTTCTCACCCAAAACTTGGTACAAATATCAAGACTGATGATACCACACACTAAAAAGGTCTGAAATCATTTATCACTCATAATAATGTTTTCCAGGGAGAGCTGCATGGCTCCAAGGAGGTCTGCAAATGGTTTCAGAAGGCAGAGAAAGGAGATTGGCTTGAGGGTTTGATCATGATTAGGGAATGGGCCTGGAGTGAGCTCCTTGTGTGGGCCAGGACTTGCCTGGTTTCAATTGTCCACCAATGTCAAAGGAGGTAGCATGCAGATTGTATCACCTTGTCCAGATAGGGCAGATGGGGGAGGAATATTGGGGCCTGAAAGTTGTCAGTAGTTAAACAACAATAATAGAGGTGGACTCTTAATTACAATCTGGTGTCATACTCTAAATTTTGATGCTATATTATTTGATACATAAAATTCACAACCTAAGACATACATTGTTAATTCTTCATTTTTTCATTGTGTAACTATTGTTGTTGTTCAGTCGTGTCTGGCTCCTTGCAACCCCATGGACTGCAGTACGTCAGGCTTCCCTGTCCTTCACCATCTCCGGGAGCTTGGTCAAACTCATGTCCATTGAGTTGGTGATGAAATCCAACCATCTTGTCCTTAGTCATCCCATTCTCCTCCTTCCTGGAATCTTGCCCAACATAAAGGTCTTTTCTAATGAGCCAGCTCTTTGCATCAGGTGGCCAAAGTATTGGAAATTCAGCTTCAGCATCAGTCCTTCCAATGAAAATTCAGGACTGATTTCCTTTAGGATTGACTAGTTTGATCTCCCTGCAGCCCAAGGGACTCTCAAGAGTATTCTCCAACACCACAGTTCAAAAGCATCAATTCTTTGGTACTCAGCCATCTTTATGGTCCAACTCTCACATCTGTACATGACTACTGGAAAAACCATATCTTTGACTATACCGACCTTTGTTTGAAAAACTCCTATTTCTTATAGAAGAATAAAATGACTACACTTGCATTTTAGGAAGACAACATTGGCAGCAGTTTGTTGGTCTGATTCCTTTCAGTTAGTCATTCAGTTGTGACCAACTGTTTGTGACCACATGGACTGCAGCAATCCAGGCTTCCCTGTCCATCACCAATTCCCTGAGCTTGCTCAAAATCAAGTCCATCAAGTCGGTAATACGATTCAACCATCTCATCTTCTGTGTTGCTTTCTCCTCCTGCCTTCAATCTTTCCCATCATCAGGGTCTTTACCATTTAGTCAATTCTTCGCATCAGGTGGCCAAAGTATGGGAGTTTCAGCTTCAGCATCAGTCCTTCCAATGAAGATTCAGGACTGATTTCCTTTACAATTGACTGGTTGGATCTCCTTTCAATCCAAGGGACTCTCAAGAGTCTTCTCCAACCCCACAGTTCAAAGCATCAAATCTTTGGCACTCAGCTTTCTTTATAGCCCAAATCTCACATCCATACATGACTACTGGAAAAATCATAGCTTTGACTAGATGGACCTTTGTGGGAAAAGTAATGTCTCTGCTTTTTAATATGTTGTCTAGGTTGGTCATAGTTTTTCTTCCAAGGAGGAAGCATCTTTTAATTTCATGGCTGCAATCACCATATGCAGTGATTTTTGAGCCCAAGAAAATAAAGCCTGTTACTGTTTCCATTGTTTCCCCATTTATTCGCCATGAAGTGATGGGACCAGACATCATGATCTTAGTTTTTTGAATGTTGAGTTTTAAGCCAGCTTTTTCACTCTCCTCTTTCACTTTCATCAAGAGGCTCCTTAGTTCTTCATTTTCTGCTGTAAGGGTGGTGTCATTGTATATCTGAGGTTACTGATATTTCTCCCGGCTATCTTGATTCCAGCTTGTGCTTCATCCACCCAGGGATTTTGCATGATGTACTCTGAATAGAAGATAAATAAGCAGGGTGATAATACACATTTTTGATGTACTCCTTTCCCAATTTGGAACCAATCTGCTGTTTCATGTCTGGTTCTAACTGTTGCTTCTTGACCTGTATACAGATTTCTCAGGAGGCAGATAATGTGGTCTGGTGTTCCCATCTCTTTAACAATTTTCCACAGTTTATTGTGATTCACATAGTCAAAGGTTTTGGTGTAGTCAAATAAGCAGAATATATGTTTTTTCTGGAATTCTCTTGCTTTTTCTATGATCCAATGGATGTTGGCAATTTGATCTCTGGTTCCTCTGCCTTTTCTAAATCCAGCTTGAACATCTGGAAGTTCTTCACTCACATACTGTTGAAGCCTGACTTGGAGAATTTTGAGTATTACTTTGCTAGCATAGGAGATGAGTGCAATTGTAGGGCAGTTTGAACATTCTTTGGCATTGACTTTCTTTGGGATTTGAATGAAAACTAACATTTTCCATGTCTGTGGCCACTGCTGAGTTTTCCAAATTTTCTGGGAACTATATATAGTCAAGTTATTATCACAAAATGTTTTTGTTGATTTTTGCCAAGCTCATATTCTGGTCACAAGTGATGTATTAATATAGTTCTGACGTAAATGTTGGTTGATATCTTCATTTACATTAAGAAACACCGAGGAAACCAGAATTGAAAGAGACACATGTACCCCAATGTTCATCGCAGCACTGTTTATAATAGCCAGGACATGGAAACAACCTAGATGTCCATCAGCAGATGAATGGATAAGAAAGCTGTGGTACATATACACAATGGAGTATTACTCAGCCATTAAAAAGAATTCATTTGAATCAGTTCTGATGAGATGGATGAAACTGGAGCCGATTATACAGAGTGAAGTAAGCCAGAAAGAAAAACACCAATACAGTATACTAACACATATATATGGAATTTAGGAAGATGGCAATCACGACCCTGTATGCAGGACAGGGAAAGAGACACAGATGTGTATAACGGACTTTTGGACTCAGAGGGAGAGGGAGAGGGTGGGATGATTTGGGAGAATGACATTCTAACATGTATACTATCATGTGAATTGAATCGCCAGTCTATGTCTGACGCAGGATGCAGCATGCTTGGGGCTGGTGCATGGGGATGACCCAGAGAGATGTTTTGGGGAGGGAGGTGGGAGGGGGGTTCATGTTTGGGAATGCATGTAAGAATTAAAGATTTTAAAATTTAAAAAAAAAAAAAAGAATAAAGAAGGAAAAAAAAAGAAAAAAAAAAGAAATAAGATGAAAGTAAAACATCAAAGGTGTATTTCAAAAGTTCACTTATTCTGTCAAGGACATGAGTGAATTTTTGCTAATTTAGATGATAGCTTTTATGTATTGGAAGACTATGTATTTATTCTTTTATTTCTGCTATTCCCCATATAATGACTACAGGTTTGGAACATTTTTAAGTTTAATCTGTATTAATCTATCACTATATTAAATCAAGAAAAGCATGAGAACATTGATCCAAGCTCTGGCTTGTAGCATTTGCTGATTTGTATGGCATAAATACTGCCACTGTGACTGATTTCAAGCTGCCAATATGATGTCCCTTAGTGCGGAGCTAGAAAGAGAAACACAGCAGTGCAGCACTGCATAGAATTTCTCCCATATACATATAATAAATGGAATAACCTCAATAACTCAGACAACAGTAAAATGTAGTCTAAATAACAATAACAAAATTATTTGACTGGGCTTCCCTGGTGGTTCAGATGGTAAAGAATTTTTCTGCAGTGCTGGAGAGCTGGGTTCGATCCCTGGATTGGGAAGATCCCCTAGAGGAGGGCATGGAAATCCACTCCAGTATTCTTGCCTGGCAAATCCCATGGACAGGGGAGCCTACTGTCCAAAGACTTAGACACAACTGTGAAACTAAATCAGGCACATGCTATTTGACTAACACAATTAGTCAAGATAATTAGGAGGTGATGAGTTTTGAACATTTACTAACTTTTAAAAATATAATTCGGAGACTTCTCTGTAGTCCAGTGGTTGAGAATCTGTCTTCCAATGCAGGGGACTTGGATTTGATCCTTGGTTGGGGTACTAGAATCACTTATGCCATGAGGCAGATAAGTTTGTGTGCTACAACTAGAGAAAGTCCATGAACCACAGTGAAGACCTACCTAGTGCATTCCAAAACTATTTTTAATAAAATAAAATTATTTGATTACATGTTTATATAATTTAGTTTCTAATAATGGCTTGAAAAATCCCTGAAAATTTAATAATTAGTCCTTGCATACCAGTATAAATCAATTCCAGCAAGCCACTGGTTGAAAGTAAAAGAAAATAGTCCTAGACATGAAACTGATGACTGTGGTATAATGTTGGATCCTGAAACTGATGTTTTGATCAAGTGACTTTACTGTTTGAACTCTCCATTTCCTCATCTTAAAATTAAGGATACTAACATGTATTCTGCATGTTATTAGAATCATTAGAGATAGTGAATATAACTCGCACATGTTAGAACCTCAGTATATAGAAATCATTATCATTCTTTTCATCACTGCTTTTTAAGGACTGGTCATAAAAGGCCCATGGGAGTTTTGTTATTCTTGGTTAATTATTTTTTTAACTTTTCTATATGATCTTTCTTGACTTGGAAGGGCACAGTTGATTTTAAAGCTATCTTCTTTTCTTATAACTGAACTTTCCATTCAAGTTTCTAATACTGTAAGAGTTTTTTCACAATTAACTTTAAATTCCCATGCTACCTCATTAGTTAGGCATTTCCTTCTTTGAATTCCTAGCAGAAGAGTAGACAGGGAAGTATGATGTAATTTCAGGAAGATACTAGAAGTGCCATCTTATTAGGTGATGATTGATGTGAAGTAAAATACCCACCAATTATTCACATAGGCCTGGGGCATGGGGAAGGGAGGAGATTCAACTATCCTAGTTCTCTGAACAAAAGCAAGTTTGTTCTCTAAAATAATCATCTTTCCTCTTTTCAGTTCTTTTCATTCTTTCCCACAGATGTGATAATCTTGACATCATCAAAAAATGGTTAAATATACTGAGCATTTGAATGTCAGATGAATGGTCTTGAATACTGCTTTTGAGTTTTCTACTTCATTTAATCTATTTATAAGTTCTGTTTTGCAAAGGAAAAATCTATTACCTTCTGAGGTCATACTAATAACTACTTATCTGTGTGTTTGCATGACATTGTGCCTAATAGTTTAAGATTATTTCATTCCCTTAGTGTTTATGATATAAAAATAAAGCTAGATAGCAGTCTAGGTATACTTAGGAAATAAGATAAATATTTTTTTCTGGAACCCAAGTTTTTTTGTTTTATTTATTTATTTATTTTTTTGGTCTCACTTATTTCACTTGTAATATTTTCTTCTTTTTTTAAATATAAATTTATTTATTTTAATTGGAGGCCAATTACTTTACAATATTGCATTGGTTTTGCCATACATCAAGTGAATCCGCCACAGGTATACACCTGTTCCCCATCTTGAACCCCCCTCCCCCCTCCCTCCCCTTACCATCCCTCTGGGTCATCCCAGTGCACCAGCCCCAAGCATCCAGTATCATGCATCAAACCTTGATTGGGGATTAATTTCATATATGATAATACATGTTTCAATGCCATTCTCCAAACGCAAGTTTTTAATTTAACAAAATGGTTATATTTTACCCTTTACAATTATTTTTGTTGAGATAACTTTACCAAAAAAAATATATATATATATGTAATGTGTCCAGTTTTCTGCTATATATCATTTCTATTTTCAACATGGATTTTAAAGTTCACTGTAGTTAATAGAAATAAAATATGAAAACAAATGCTTTATATGAAAATCATTTTATGTCATTAAAACAATCTGACTTAAATGCATAGAAATATCCATGAGTTTCTAAAATAGGATCATTGATTATAAAGATATTTTAGCTAGGTTTAAAGACAACATTCATGTAGGAAAATTAATATGTAAATGAAAATACTGATAAAATGTGACTATGCTAGGAAAATGATTGTACAATCAAAAAAATACAGAGTACATTTTCAGGGCTATTATTATTTTTATTACTATTATTATTATTATTATTTTTTACTTTCTCCTTCCAGTCACATGGGAGAATGGTGCTTTCTGGCCTCTCTGTGGTTGGGTGAAGTCATGTGGTTAGTTTGGACCAATGAGTTGTGAGCCCAAGGAACATTCCACTTGTGGACCAGGGCATTTAAACACTAGAGTGAGACCATCCAAATCTCTCTCTCCTCTCTCTCCATCCTCTCTTTCTATCTCTTCCTTCATCCAATATCTCTCTCTTTCTCTCATTCTGTCCCCAAATAACCAACAATGTTCAAGATGGTGACTACTTCATCTTCCTGGGTTCTTCTGAGTGTTGTGTAATAAAGAATCTGTCTGGTCTTGGTTCCTGCTTCCTGGTTCCTGAAGAAGTGTTAGTCACTCAGTTGTTCCTAACTCTTTTTGACCCCACCAGGCTCCTCTGCCATGGGATTTTCCAGGCAAGGATACTGGAGTAGGTTTCTAAGAGATATCCTCTAAAGCCTTGGTCATGTTTTAGTAATAAGAGTGGCTTTGTTATTCACCTGAAAGTTTATGTTGATAAGTTGACTCAGGTTTAGCCCATAGATAAGTGTTAGAAATAACTCAGGATGGGGACTGGCCACACCAGAAAGACCAACCATGTGACTAAAGGTTTGATATCACTCCAACCTCTAGGGAGGAGGGGGATGAATTCAATTTAATGATAAATGATTCAATCACACCTATGGAATGAAACCCCAATAAAAATCCCCAATAAAAGTCTTGACAGCAAAGCTTGAGTGAGTCCTCTGGTGAACAATACTCTGTGCTGGGAGGGTGATCAGTACTAACTCCACAAGGAGAAGGCTGCAGAAGCTCCTCATTTGGGACATTCCCAGATCATGCTCAATGAGTCTCTTCTTTTGGCTGGTTCTGATTAATATCCATTTTGCTAAAATAAAACCGTGATACTAAGAGTAGCACTTTTCTGAATGCTGTGAATTATTCTAATGAATTATTGATCCTGAAAGGGTAAAGGGAACTTCCAAATTTTAGCTAGTTTGTCAGAAGTGTGAGTAGCCCTGGAATCCCCAACCTTGTGGCAGATATCTGAAGCTAGGGCGGTCTTATGGAGGACTTTCCCCTTAACTTGTGAAGTTTGGCCTAACTTTGGGCAGTCAGCATCAGCAGGCATTGCACTAAGTGACTAAGTAGAGCAGGGCTTTCCTGCTGATCCATAAGTAAGCTCTAGTATAGGGAAGAAATAAAGCTCTGTGCCAAGATGGATGAATCACAAGCTGGAATCAAGATTCCCAGGAGAAATATCAACAACCTCAGATATGCAGATGATACCACTTTAATAGCAGAAAGCAAAGAGGAACTAAAGAGCCTCTTGAAGGTGAAAGAGTAGAGTGAAAAAGCTGGCTTAAAACTCAACGTTCAGTAAACTAAGGTCACGGCATCTGGTCCCATCGCTTTATGGCAAATAGATGGGGAAACAACAGAAACAGTAACATACTTTATTTTCTTGGCTTCCGAAATTACTGTATATGGTGACTGAAGCCATGACATTAAAAGATGCTTCCTCCTTAGAAGGAAAGCTATGATAAACCTAGACAGTATATTAAAAAGCAGAGACATTACTTTTCTAGACAAAGTTATGGTTTTTCCAGTAGTCATGTATAGATGTAAGAGTAGGACCATGAAGAAGGCTGAGAACTAAAGAACTGATGCTTTCAAACTGTGGTTCTAGAGAAGACTCTTAAGAGTTTCTCAAATAGCAAGGAGATCAAACCAGTCTATCCTAAAGGAAATCAATCCTGAATATTCATTGGAAGGACTGATGCTGAAGCTGCAATACTTTGGTGATATGATGTGAAGAGCTGACTCACTGGAAAAGACCCTGATGCTGGGAAAGATTGAGGGCAGGAGGACAAGGGGATGATAAAGGATGAGATGGTTGGATGGCATCACTGCCTCAATGGATATGAGTTTGAGCAAACTCTGAGAAATAATGATGGGCAGGGAAGCCTGGCATGCTGCAGTTCATGGGGTTGCAAAGAATTAGCCACTGAACAACAACAGCAACATTACAGAATTGAGATATTGGAGTTGTACTATTATGCATATTCTGACTTAGATTTCTGATGCAGAAACATCTGACAGAGAACATATGGATAGATCAACAGAGTTATCTTCATTTCATACAATGACAAATCATTGTTGGAGAGGCCTTATACTAAAATTGCTTGTCTATCTCATACTCCCTAGTGGAAACACCTCTGCAGTATCTCTGCCAAGCGACTATCCAATCTTTGCTTAAAAAAACAAAAAAACAAACAAACAAAAAAAAAACGAAGTAGTTCCAAAGTTCATTATCCCTTGAGTCACCTCATTCTGTTAATGAAAACTGTTTTATACTAGAAAATTCCACCTTTATGTCAAGCTGAACCTTCTAACTTGAAATTTCTGCCACAGATCCCGGTTCTGTCCTGTGTACCATGTAAAGCAAATCTAATCCCTCCTCAGTTCACAAAAATAAGAGGAAAAATGTTCCCCTGTATTTTCTTCATGTCAGCTTTCAAGTTTATGCTTATAACCATTGTGTGATATGGTTTTAGGTCTCTTTACCATCTGCTTGGCCTTTTTTGAACAGTGTAGCTTGACTGAACCCCTCCTGGAATGCAATGTCTAAAACTAAATGTAGTCAGGCCATAAAAAAACAGATGGGTCCCACCTGCAAGTTTTCGTAGCAGCAATATCATTGAGTTCACATATTTTATGTGTTCGGCCAATCCTTTATCAACTGTACTGCTTTGAAATCATGTTAGTTTTTCTGTTATTATTCCTTTATTATTGTTTTGACTCATAACAATCATAAGAAAAATATCAAATGCTTAGGGTTTTAGAGAGGTGTACATGATCAGTTGCTTCAGTCATGTCTGACTCTTTGCGACCCTATGAACTGCAGCCTGCCAGACTCCTCAGTCCATGGGATTCTCCAGTAACTGGAGTGGGTGTCCATGCCCTCCTCCAGATTCTGACCCAGGGATTGAACCCACGTCTCTTATATCTCCTCCACTGGCAGGCAGATTCTTTACCACTACTGCCACCTGGGAAACGCTTGAGAGAGGAATTTTCAGATTTCTACTCTTGCACTTATTAACTATGGGACTCTGGAAGCTACCTCACCACCCTGACCTTTAGTTTTCTTATACACTAAGTAGGATTAATACTTTTTACCAAGGTGTTCTTGGGATTCAT
The DNA here is from genome assembly GCF_042477335.2 of Ovis canadensis. Taxonomy (NCBI): domain Eukaryota; kingdom Metazoa; phylum Chordata; class Mammalia; order Artiodactyla; family Bovidae; genus Ovis; species Ovis canadensis. The sequence continues at coordinate 91,849,931 of NC_091727.1, forward strand.
TAGAGTAACTAATACTGTTCCAGAAACAGAAATCAGTACATAATAAATGATCATATAAAGTGGTAATATCAATTTTAAAATACAAAGTCAGAAGCATGGAAATGAAGCAGCATCAAATATGAAAACTATAAGGACTGATTATTTGTTAGGTTTGAGTTTCAAACTTAGTCCTGATATTTCAGGAAACAAAACAGTAACTAAAACTTGCACAATACACATTATTACAAAGCAGAAAGTCCATAAATTTCTAAGGAAAGGCAGCATTTTTTTTCATGAAATCATATTCTGAGATAATATTTTATTTGAGGTATTGCATTGACGTGCAGATAATCTTGTATTCAAAGCCTATCAAGAGACATGGAGGCCATTCACTTTATACCAAACGTCATAGCAAGCAACACAAGGTAAGCACTCAGTAAATATTGTTATGTGTGGCACTACACTAAACACTTCCTATATGCATGTTCCATGAGAAGGTATCGTTAGTACCTGTATTTTGCTGAAGAGGAGAATTCTGCTTGGAGAAGAAAATGAAGGGTGGAAGGTCACACTGGAAACCATACTTCCACCCTCAGCCCATCTAACTCTGCTCCCTCATCTTTTAACTTCTTAGATCTACTGCCCATCTCTGGGTTATTAAATCTAGTTAGCTCAGCTCTTCCTACAGCTCTCAAAGCCATGGGAGCAAAGCCTGCTAGTCACTAACTTTTTTCTTTGTTGTCAATTTTTAATGCTTATTGGGTATAGAAAAATTACTTTTGCCAGTCTTCTTCCAACTCTGACTGTCTTCAGCAGAATGACAACCACTTTGGTCACTTTTTCTCTATCTCCTGGTCTACTGCTTCATCCACACCCTACACCCATATGCTGATCATTTTCCAGATGCCTATTGGATGTTCTCTGCTTCTGTTCTAATGTCATGTCCCAGGGCTTTATCCACTTTTTTTCTAGGCTTACTTTCCTTGATTTTTTTTGGTAACCCTCATTCTCTACAGTCTCTAGTTCTTCATTTCCAACTGCCTGTTCTATGTTCCATATGGATAACTCACAGATCTATCCATGTACACACTTAAATTCAGCATTCTCTCAGTTGTCCTCCTCTGGCTGCATTCTCTATGGCAGTGACTGTCTACTACTAACAATTCTTTCATTATTTTCACGTATGTTTCATTATGTTTTTAAAGCTTTATAAACTATGTCTCTTTAGAAACATATATGCAGGTCAGGAAGCAAAACTTAGAACTGGACATGGAACAATAGACTGGTTCCAAATAAGAAAAGGAGTACGTCAAGGCTATATACTGTCACCCTGCTTATTTAACTTATATGCAGAGTACATCATGAGAAACGCTGGGCTGAAAGAAGCAAAAGCTGGAATCAAGATAGCTGGGAGAAATATCAATAACCTCAGATATGCAGATGACACTACCCTTATTGCAGAAAGTGAAGAGGAACTAAAGAGCCTCTTGATGAAAGTGAAAGAGGAGAGTGAAAAAGTTGGCTTAAAGCTCAACATTCAGAAAATGAAGATCATGGCATCCGGTCCCATCACTTCATGGCAAATAGATGGAGAAACAGTGGAAACAGTGGCAGACTTTATTTTGGGGGGCTCCAAAATCCCTGCAGATGGTGACTGCAGTCATGAAATTAAAAGATGCTTACTCCTTGGAAGGAAAATTATGACCAACCTAGATAGCATATTCAAAAGCAGAGACATTACTTTGCCCACAAAGGTCCATCTAGTCAAGGCTGTGATTTTTCCTGTGGTCATGTATGGATGTGAGAGTTAGACTGTGAAGAAAGCTGAGCGCTGAAGAATTGATGCTGTTGAACTGTGGTGTTGGAGAACACTTTTGAGAGTCACTTGGACTGCAAGGAGTTCCAACCAGTCCATTCTAAAGGAGATCAGTCCTGGGTTTTCTTTGGAAGGAATGATGCTGAAGCTAAAATTCCAGTATTTTGTCCACCTCATGTGAAGAGTTGACTCATGGGAAAAGACTGTGATGCTGGGAGGGATTGGGGGCAGAAGGAGAAGAGGACAACAGAAGATGAGATGTCTGGATGGCATCATCAGCTCAATGAACGTGAGTTTGAGTGAACTCCAGGAGTTGGTGATTGACAGGGAGGCCTGGTGTGCTGCAATTCATGGGGTCAAAAAGAGTCGGACACCACTGAGCGACTGAACTGAACTGAACTGAAACTATACTCATTCTGTTTATATTTTCTTCTTTAAAATCTTCAAAACATCCTAAATGCTAGCATGATAAAACTAAAACTCCTTAGTCTGATACTTATGATTTTCATAAATTTCATCCCATACCACCCTTCCAATCTTATGGTTGTATTTTTCACACACTCAATGTTCCAGCCCAATTGATTGACTTGGTATTCTTCATTAATCTCCTGCATATTCCCCTATCTAATTTTGCTAATATTGGAAAAAATAACTGAGGTTCTTCTAATGTTCAGCTCCGTATATCCAAAATCTTAATCACTCTTCCAGGTCCAACTGAGATTCTAAGCACTACTTTGTATTTAGGTGATAAGAGGTGTTCTTGTTGCTGCCCTGGCCTAAGGCGGCCCCTAGTGGTTATAATGTCTAGATCATTCTGCTGAAGTTAATAGCTTCAAACCAATGTTCAGTTCAGTTCAGTCACTCCGACTCTTTGCGACCCCATGATTCACAGCACGCCAGGCCTCCTTGTCCATCACCAACTCCTGGAGTCTACATAAACTCATTTTCATAGAGTTGGTGATGCCCTACAGACATCTCATCTTCTGTCGTCCCCTTCTCCTCCAGCCCCCAATCCCTCCCATAATCAGAGTCTTTTCCCGTGAGTCAACTCTTTGAATGAGGTGGCCAAAGTAGTGGAGTTTCAGCTTTAGCATCAGTCCTTACAGTGAAAACCCGAGACTGATCTCCTTTAGGATGGACTGGTTGGAACTCCTTGCATTCAAAGGGACTCTTAAGAGTATTCTCCAACACTTCAGTTCAATGGCATCAATTCTTCAGTGGTCAGTTTTCTTCACAGTCCAACTCTCACATCCATACATGACCACTGGGAAAACCATAGCTTTGACTAGACAGACCTTAGTTGGCAAAGTAATGTCTCTGCTTTTGAATATGCTATCTAGATTGGTCATAATTTTCCTTCCAAGGAGTAAGCATCTTTTAATTTCATGGCTGCAATCACCATCTGCAGTGATTTTGGAGCCCCCCAAAATAAAGTCTGCCACTGTTTCCACTGTTTCTCCATCTATTTGCCATGAAGTGATGGGACCGGATGCCATGATCTTCATTTTCTGAATGTTGAGTTTTAAGCCAACTTTTTCACTCTCCTCTTTCACTTTCATCAAGAGGTTCTTTAGTTCATCTTCACTTTCTGCCATAAGGGTGGTGTCATCTGCATATCTGAGGTTCTTGATATTTCTCCCGGCAATCTTGATTCCTGCTTGTGCTTCTTCCAGGCCAGCATTTCTCATGATGTACTCTGCATATAAGTTAAATAAGTAGGGTGACAATATATAGCCTTGACGTACCCCTTTTCCTATTTGGAACCAGTCAGTTGTTCAGTGTCTGGTTCTAACTGTTGCTTCCAGACCTGCATATAGCTTTCTCAAGAGGTAGATCAGGTGGTTGGTATTCCCATCTCTTTCAGAATTTTCCCACAGTGTATGGTGATCCACACAGTCATGTGCTTTGGCATAGTCAATAAAGCAGAAATAGGTGTTTTTCTGGAACTCTCGCTTTTTTGATGATCCAGCGGATGTTGGCAATTTGATCTCTGGTTCCTCTGCCTTTTCTAAAACCAGCTTGAACATCTGGAATTTCACAGTTCACATATTGCTGAAGCCTGGCTTGAAGAATTTTAAGCATTACTTTACTAGCATGTGAGATTAGTGCAATCATGATGTAGTTTGAGCATTCTTTGGCATTACCTTTCTTTGAGATTGGAATGAAAACTGACATTTTTCATTCCTCTGGCCATTGCTGAGTCTTCCAAATTTGATGGCATATTGAGTGCAGTACTTTCACAGCATCATCTTCCAAGATTTGAAACAGGTCAACTGGAATTCCATCACCTCCACTAGCTTTGTTGATAGACTTCCCTGGTGATGCTTTCTAAGGCCCTCTTGACTTCACATTCCAGGATGTCGGGCTCTAGCTTAGTGATCACATCATCGTGATTATCTGGGTCATGAAGATCTTTTTTGTACAGTTCTTCTGTGTATTCTTGCCACCTCTTCTTAATATCTTCTGCTTCTGTTAGGTCCATACAATTTCTGTCCTTTACCGAGATCATCTTTGCATGAAGTGTCCCCTTGATATCTCTAATTGTCTTGAAGAGATCTCTAGTCTTTCCCATTCTGTTGTATTTCATTTATTTCTTTGCATTGATCGCCTAGGAAGGCTTTCTTATCTCTCCTTGCTATTCTTTGGAACTCTGCATTCAGATGCATATATATTTCTTTTTCTCCTTTGCTTTTCCCTTCTCTTCTTTTCACAGCTATTTGTAAGGCCTCGTCAGACAACCATTTTGGTTTTTTGCATTTCTCTTTCATGAGGGTGGTCTTGATCCCTGTCTCCTGTACAATGTTTTGAATTTGGCAGTAAGGTGTTCATGATCTGAGCCACAGTCAGCTCCCGGTCTTGATTTGGCTGACTGTATAGAGCTTCTCCATCTTTGGTTGCAAAGAATATAATCAGTCTGATATTGATGTTGACCATCTAGTGATGTTCATGTGTAGAGTCTTCTCTTGTGTTTTTGGAAGAGGGTATTTGCTATGATCAGTGTGTTCTCTTGGCAAAACTATTAGCCTTTGCCCTGCTTCATTCCATACTCCAAACCAATGAAACACAAACAAATCCGAAGATAGTTTTTCCATTTGTATAGAGAGTGAAGTAAGCCAGAAAGAAAAACATGAATACAGTATGTATATATATATATATATATATATATATATATATATGGAATTTAGAAAGATGGTAATGATAACCCTATATGCAAGACAGCAAAAGAGATACAGATGTATAGAACAGTCTTTTGGAGGGCGAAGATGGGATGTTTGGGAGAAAGGCATTGAAACGTGTATATTATCATATGTGAAATGAACCATCATTCCAGGTTTGATGCATGATACAGGATGCTTGGGGCTGTTGCACTGGGATGACCCAGAGGGATGGTATGGGGAGGGAGGGGGGAAGGGGGTTCCAGGTTGGGAACTCATGTACACCTGTGGTGGATTCATGTCAATGTATGGCAAAACCAATACAATATTGTAAAGTAATTAGCCTCCAATTAAAATAAATAAATTTATATTAAAAAAGAAAGAAATCATATAAAGAAAATATAAAATCAAGCAAGACAACACATGGAGACCAATATATTGATAAGCTCCCCTTTTCATGTTCTCTCTTAGCCCCGTTTATCTTTTACATCAGTTACAGAAATATAATTAAATCAAATAAGTTATTTGCCCACTTTTTACTGTCTGACTCACTCCTCTAATCTATATACTCCATCACAGCTGGGGTTTATTTGACCTGTTTCCTTAGTACAGTGCCCAGCACATAGTAGTGATTCATATATTTATTGAATGAATGATCTTCCCCCATCACCCTACACTCAAAAGTAGGAGCTCACATGTTTCTTGAATGAATTAACTTTCCCCTCAAAGTTTCACTCATATTTCTCAGTGTTAAATAATTTCTGTATTCTAATCTAGTACTATGTTGCTATACAGCTCTCCTCCTTTACCTGGGCCTCAGTTTCCCAAGCTGGGCCATCTAAGAAGGCTTCCAACAATTATAATCCTTATAGTGGAAGTAAATATGATTTACATAAAACCTCAACCTCATGTCTTTTGAGTCCTCACTTTTCTTCAGATAGTGCAGCTCAGATTTTCATGAGTGATACTGGTCACTTCTGAGCAAATGTAACCACTTAGATGTAAATTAATTGTCCACAACATGCCTTTCTAATAACAAAAACACTACAATAGAGCACAATGTTGTTGAAGTGCTGAAATTATTCATTTGAAGAATGACTATTTTGAGCCTAAAGATTTTTCAATTAAATCAATCTAAATTTTCAGTACTGAAGAAGTAATTTTTCATCATTTTCCATTAGCTTATTTTGTTTTGTTTTTGTTCACATTAAAAAAAAAAAAGGAGAAAGAAATCTTCAGTGACTCTCCATTATCTATGGAATAGAGTATAGGCTCCTAATCTTGGAATTAAGATCTACCACAATTTGTGCAATGGTTTGAATAATTGCCTTGAATGGATCACACTGGCACATACATGCCTTTGGCCCCAAGGTCATAATCAGAGATGGCTACTATTTACTGAGAACTAAGATTAGAATTTTAAACTATTTTGAATTCTCACAGTGACCCTAATTTAGGTATTTATACCCCTTTCACAGATTAGAAAATAGACTCATAGTTGAGAAGTAATAAAGAGATAATAGGAATTGTCTGAGTTAGTATTCAGCCCTAGCTGTCTGATTTCAAAACACACATTCCTTTGAGGAATGTAGCTCCAAAATTACATTGTTTAATGAAAAATCAATCCTTACCCAATTAGGACTGCAGCATATTTCAGTCTATTGTAGACAACATGTATTATCAGAGACCCAATTCTTCATTCAAATGCACAAATTGGCTCTGCCACAACTCTATCTCCAGAAGCTATTAAGGAATTTCCCAGTAGATTTCAAACCTCAGTTTGCAATCATCATAATTTCTTCTTTCCCAGTTGACTGGTGTTAATTTTATCTAAGGTAAAAACGATCTGGTAGGGGCACATTTCATATTCCCTTTTCCCCTCTAATCATTTACTGCCTTCCCATATACAGGGACTTATCAACATAGGATACTCTAGGCAAACATGGATCACTTAAGGATTTAGCCACACAACTCTAGGCCCCATTGAGTTGGGATAAATCCATTTAAGGAGGAAGATAATTTGACTAAACTGGAGGACACATTCAGTGGCCTCACAGGAATCTATTCACCAGGCCTCCTCCTAGTCTTTTATATCAGGATATTGCTATTCTAGGTTCATTTATGCTGAAAGCCTAACCTTCTACCTCCATGGTCCAGTTTATCACAGTGAATTCCATGACAGTAGATCTGATTCTCCTGAGGAATAAACCCAGCGGATAGACCATGAACTCAGCTTCAGCAGAAGTTTTAGACCTGGAAAGTGAAAGTGTTAGTCACGCAGTTGTGTCTGATTCTTTGTGGACCCATGGACTATAGCCTCCCATTCTCCTCTGATGGGATTTTCCAGGAAATAGTACTAGAGTGGGTAGCCATTCCCTTCTCCAGGGGATCTTCCTGATCCAGGGATCGAAGCTGGGTTTCCTACATTGTGGTCAGATTCTTTACCACCTGACCCATAAGGGAAGCCCTTAGACTTGGAATCTGCATATATTTAAATAGTCCATATATGGGTTCCTTGAGATTTATAAAACATGTGAAATTATTATGTGAATCATAGTATATATGCATACCCTTCCCCATCAGATGTTTGGGAAAGGGTCTGCTACTTTCATCATATTCTCAACAGAATCTTTTGTCCCTTCCCCTAAATTGAAAACCATTGCCCTAAATTTTTATGTGTAGCCAATACTTCCCTTTCCTTCTTTTGTCAATTTAATAAGTTTGACAGGCAGATTAAAGGTCAAATTATATGGTTGTCAATCTGGGTTAGGGGAGGTATTAGTGAGGTCCTAGCAGGAAATATGGGCTTCCCTGGTGGCTCAGTGGTAAAGAATCTGCCTATAATGCAGGAGACACAGAAGACCTGGGTTCGATTCCTGAGACAGGAAGATCCCCTGGAGGAGGGCCTGGCAACCCACTCCAGGAATATAGCCTTGAGTATCCCATGGACAGAGGAGCATAGAGGGCCTCAGTCCATAGGTCTCAAAGAGTTGGATATGACTGAAGTGACTTAGCATGCACACAGAAGGAAATATGCAGTTCAGAACAGCTAAAAATGCTGAACAGTTGAGAAAATAGAGGAAAATGTAAATAAGTCCCAGCATGCAATAAAGTATTGGGGTCTGCACCTTGGGCACAGAGTAAGTTCTGTAGAGAAACAGAGGAGGAATTAAGAAATGTTGGTCTTGGTGGGATACTCTCATAAGTAATAGATTGACTGTTATCAGGGAAAGAAATATCTCCAAGAGGACTAACTCCTCTTTGAAAACTGAATCCTCTTCTCTGAAGCACTGTAATCTCACCCAAACATGACTCCTCCTTTGAAAATTCTTCTAAACATAGCAAAACAGACTTCAGTATTTGCAGAACATTATACACTAAAGACATAGAAAGAGATGGCACCCCACTCCAGTACTCTTGCTTGGAAAATCCCATGGATGGAGGAGCCTGGTAGGCTGCAGTCCATGGGGTCGCGAAGAGTCGGACACGACTGAGGGAATTCACTTTCACTTTTCATTTCCATTCATTGGAGAAGGAAATGGCAACCCACTCCAGTGTTCTTGCCTGGAGAATCCCAGGGACGGGGGAGCCTGGTGGGCTGCCGTCTATGGGGTTGTACAGAGTCGGACACGACTGAAGCGACTTAGCAGCAGCAGCAGCATACACTAAAGAGGAAAGAAAAACACAAATCTTTTCATCTTGCAGTTTTATTTTGTCTTGGCAGTAATATTATAACAGCATATTCATGGGATAAATGGGATAAATGCATCAGGAAGCATGATTCCTTATAATTGTATGAGTGTACCAGAAGAATCCAGTTAACCTCAGTCTTCTCCTTAATAATACTGGGTATGCTGAAACTCCTATCACAAAGCTCTTGACACTCTTATGTCTTATTGTGCTATTACTTGTTTCCATTTCACTTCATACCACAATATGTTTCATTCAAATCCTAGTCTATGAAATTCATCTTCACATTTTTAATGCCACTTACTTCTCATCTCTCTTACAAGTTGCTTTTGAGTACCATAATCTAGTGCTATATTCTCATAGGTGGCAATCAGAATGTGGAATGCTCAATTAAAATTCACTACCTCAAAATTCACTTTACACATACACAATTTTTATTTAATTTATTTAATTGGAGGCTAATTACTTTACAATATTGTAGTGGTTTTTGCCATACATCAACATGAATCAGCCATGGGCACACATGTGTTCCCTATCCAGAATTCCCCTCCCACCTCTCTCCCCATCCCATCCCCCAGGGTCATCTCAGTGCACCAGCCCTGAGCACCCTGTCTCATGCATTGAACCTGGACTGGCAATCTGCTTCACATATGATAATATACACGTTTCAATGCTACCCTCACAAATCAACCCATCCTCGCCTTCTCCCACAGAGTCCAAAAGATTGTTCTTTACATCTGTGTCTCTTTTGCTGTCTCGCATATAGGGTCATCATTACCATCTTTCTAAATTCCATATATATGTGCTAGTATACTGTATTGGTGTTTTTCTTTCTGACTTACTTCACTCTGTTTAATAGGCTCCTGTTTCATCCACTTCATTAGAACTGATTCAAATGCATTCTTTGTGATGGCTGAGTAATATTCCATTGTGTATATGTACCACAGCTTTCTTATCCATTCATCTGCCGATGGGCATCTAGGTTGCTTCCATGTCCTGGCTATTGTAAACAGTGCTGTGATGAACATTGGGGTACATGTGTCTCTTTCAATTCTGGTTTCCTCGGTGTGTATGCCCAGCAGTGGGATTGTGGGATCTATTTCCAGTTTTTTTAAGGAATCTCCACACTGTAGATTCTATAGTGGCTGTACTATTTTGCATTCCCACCAACAGTGTAAGAGGGTTCCTTTTTCTCTGCACCCTCTCCAGCATTTATTTTTTGTAGACTTTTGGATAGCAGCCATTCTGACTGGTATGGGATGGTACCTCATTGTGTTTTTGATTTGCATTTCTCTGATAATGAGTGATGTTGAGCATCTTTTCATGTGTTTGTTAGCCATCTGTATGTCTTCTTTGGAGAAATGTCTGTTTAGTTCTTTGGCCCATTTTTTGATTGGGTTGTTTATTTCTCTGAAATTGAGCTGCAGGAGTTGCTTGTATATTTTTGAGATTAATTCTTTTTTAGTTGCTTTGTTTGTTATTATTTTCTCCCATTCTGCAGGCAGTCTTCTCACCTTGCTTATAGCTTCCTTTGTTGTGCAAAAGCTTTTAAGTATTATTAGGTCCCATTTGTTTATTTTTGCCTTTATTTCCATTACTCTGGGAGGTTGGTCATAGAGGATCCTGCTCTGATTTATATCAGAGAGTGTTTTGCCTATGTTTTCCTCTAAGAGTTTGGTCTTATGTTTAGATCTTTAATCCATTTTCAGTTTATTTTTTACATGCATGCAATTTTATTAAAAAGAGCAAGCTTAATAACATTGATTCTAAATTCAATCATGACTATTTGTTGACCTCTCTGTCATCATAAGACAATAAGATTCCACTGAAGAGTCCTTCTTGTATTTTGGACCACACCATGAGTTGAAAGCAAAGAAACAAATGGGTGAAGGTCATGAGGTATTTATAATAATTTACATTTCTGATTCCAAAGGACACCTATGCTTATTGTAAATCATTTAAAAGCATACATAGCATAGATATTTATATACAGTACAGATATACACAGACCACATGTGAACATCTATATGAAGAAACAAAAATAACCCATATAAGTAAAATGTTCTTTTAATATTTGGGGGCATTTCATTCCCACTATCTTTCCCTCATATTATATATACACATGGTCATGTGGCACACACACTTGTGCATTCATAAATCATAGCCTTACTATTATTGGCTGTATGTTATCAGTCAAATCATATAACTTCAATAAGCTTCAGATTCCTCATTTTTTTTAAATGGAGGAAAGTAATCTCAGCCTCCAAGAGGAGTTGTAAGATTTAAATGGATAAATGTAAAGCAGTCATCACAGTGCCTGGCACATAGTAAGTGCTGAGTAAATGTCAGTTGAGGTTGACATTATTGCTGTTATTGTAATTGTACTTTATATACAATGTAGGGATGTGCTTCCCTGGTGGCTCAAATGGTAAAGAATCTGCCTGCAAAGCAGACCCAGATTTGATCACTGGGTTGGAAAGATCCCATGGAGAAGGAAATGACAACCTACTCCAGTAGTCTTGTCTGGAGAATTCCATGGGCAGAGCAGCCTGGCAGGCTACAACCCATGGGGGTCACAAAGAGTTGGACACCATTGAGCGACTAACACTTTCACTTTTTTTTTCATGCAATATTCTAATATAGTTTCTTAGTGTTCCCTTTTTTAGAACTCAAAAGCACTCTATTTATGGATGCACCATAATTTGTTCTACCTATTCCCTCATTTGAGTCATTTAGATGGTTTCTAATTTTTTATACCTCACACCATAATGAATATCTTTCTCCAAATTTATTTTTGCTATATCTGTATTTACTTATAATAGATGACCAGAAGTAGAATTCTTTTGTTTTAGATGGTTAAAAATCTTGCCTACTGTATTGATTGTGTTTAGTTTATTTTCCTCTGATCATTCTGGAAAGCTTTCTTTTATCAAGAAACCCTTTCTGGGAATAATCAACTAGTTCTGTTAGGATGCATTTAATATACACAGTGTAAAAATCATAATAGGATGGCAAACAACTACCTCTCCCTCACATTACTCTCCAGGGCACACTATTAATTATTACTGAATATGTTCTTTATTCCTTTCTTAAGTACATGATTCTCCCTCTATATGTACCAAAGGATTTAATAAGTTTTTAAGTACATTTATGCCCATGGTTTAGTCTAAATGTTGCCTAACTCCTGGGGTATAATTAATATTGTAACAGAAAATGAAAAATGAAAGCATTAGTTGCTCAGTTGTGTCCAACTCTTTGTGACCTCCACGGACTGTAATGCACCAGGCTCCTCTGTCTATGGGATTCTCCAGATGAGAATACTGGAGTGGGATACCATTTTCTGCTCGTTCTCTTGTTGTCTTCATTGCCATCATTGGTATAGCTTGCAATACCCCTTCTCCTCCCCTCTTCTTCTAGTCTCTGAAAAAGAGAATGTAAATTTAGACTTTCTCCTTTGCCTATTCAAATAGATACCATTACTAAAATTGTCTAAGCTTGTTTGGGTTTTATTTGCTTGGTTTTATGTTTTGTTCCATTTTATTGGCATTACTTTCTATAAAATGAGACATTTTCATTTCTTATCCTTTCAAACAACCACGAAGCCTGCAATGTCTGATTTTGGACTTAGAACACCAGAAAACCAGAAACACCAGAAGGGGATCTTCTGAACCCATGGATTGAACCTGGGTCTACCATATTGCAGGAAGATTATTTACCATCTGAACCACCAGGCAAGCCCCAGTACAAGTTAACCTTTAACAGAAGATAACTGTAATGATTGGCCATGGCTTCCCAATCTTTAACCAAAATTGTAGAAGGATGCCATTTTTTTTTAAAGACAGGAAAAGAGATGTATATCAAACTTTTGATCAGTATGGCTCAGTGAGTTTATGCATTTGCACATACATTCCAATGATATAGCAATCACAGATTAAAGCAAAACAAAATAGGTATGTCTAATCTCAAAAATATGATACATATCGCCCAGGATCAGAAACAGAATAGAATCACAAAGCACTGAGTAGGCTGGAGCCACAGATTTCTGGTGTTCTAAGTCCAAAAGCAGACATTGCAGGCTTCATGGTTGTTTGAAAGGATAAGAAATGAAAATGTCCCATTTCATTGGAAGTAATGCCAAGAAAAATGAACAAAACATAAAACGAAGCAAATAAAACCTAAACAAGCTCAGAGAGTTTTAGTAATGGTATCTATTTAAATAAGCAAAGAAGAAAGTCTAAATTTATATGATCTTTTTCAGAGACTAGAAATAGAGGGGAGGAGAAGTGGGGTTTGGAGCTATTTCAATGATGGCAATGAAGACAACAAGAGAATGATGAAGTGGGGTGATACATCCTAAAATCTATCAAGATATATTATTAACATGGAGGAAAAAGACACATAAATATATGGAAATGTTATTTAAAAGAGAGTTTATAGCAAGCCAAGGGAGAAAAGATAGGCTACTTAGTAAAGGTGCTGAGCAACTGGCTATCCATTTAAAAGCTTAGATTTTTCTCCCCTGTTACAAAAATTATAAATGGGTTAGAGATTTAAATGATTAAACATGCTCTTAAAATGATTAAACAACAATATGCAAGACTCTTAAGTGATTTTGAGGCAGTGAATGATTTCCTTGCTTCTTTTTGCAAGGGATAACATACAAATTTATGTTTATAAATCAACCTAGCTTCAACTTTTGGAATTTACCCCCTCCTAGAGGTGCGGATAATTTCTTAAAGGAGATACAAAGAAATACATGAACAAATCATGGCAGTGATAAATTCATCTATATTATATTAACATTTTACATGCAAAAAGCATCACAAAAATAGAGGCAAGGAGTGATGGCATCTTGGTGGAATAAAACTTTCCTGCTTTTTGTCCTCCCCCATAATAAAAATAATTTGGTACCCATCCAGATAAAAGAGTCTTTGTGGGAACTATGGGATCCAGCATCATATACCAAGGGACCCTGGGAGAGTCTCACCCACCTGTGCATTAGGTAATAGGCATAAATACCTGGTAGTGTCCTGTGAACCAGCTCCCACCCCTCTTAGTCACAGTCCAAAAGCCCCTGGAAAATACTATCCTAGACAATAACCCACAGATGGGAGAACTTTTGTAGTAGTCCAGGTTTGCAAATAAAAACTTCCAGCACACCACTGAAACAAAAGTAAAAAATATGAGGTTGGACACACTGTAGAGGGTGAAAGGAATAGCCTGACTTAAACCACATCACCCCTCCCCCAAAGCAAAACAGCTTAGGGCCAAAAGACATATTCTTGGGCCATGATTTCTCTCAAAGGGGAAAGTAAGAGCATGTGAGTAAGCACCTGGCTTCCCCAGCTGTTCAGGAAGCTGACAAAGAGACTGATTACTCTCTTACCACATCCAGAGTAGGAAATCATGAGATACATGACTGAGGAGCAGGAAGTGGCTGGGAGAGGGGCAGATAGGACTCCTGGAGGGCATTAAAGGGATGCAGATCCTACTAACTACATCACAGACTCCATCAATAAGCCTACCCAGGAGCTGCTGGAAACACCTCACCCACAGAAAAGCTATGGTTTTTAACCACGGAAAGCTATGGTTTTTCCAGTAACGTTGCCCCAAAATTCCCCTAATGGTACTCCCAGTGCTCAGAGCACTTAACATACAAACACCTACACCCTGTGGCTAGCTCCCAATGTACATCTGCAATTGAGGCAGTGACAGAGCTTTGGCAGATGGCTAGTGAGCATGCACAGAAAGTTGACCCAAAACCACAAGCTAATAAAAGATGGCAAACTTGAGATTTACCTTTAGGAAAACAAAAAGGAGGCTGTCGGCATCTGGGTTGATACATGGCAGGTTGAGACAAGGAATAAAGTTTAAAAATTCTGCCACAAGAGCGAGCAAGAAGCATGGGACAGATCTCAGAACAGGTTCTGAGAAAGACTCAGAAATCCTACCAGGACTGACAGGGGTTTCTCTCCCCAAGGCAGTTAGTAAAAACTGCAGGAAATGACCCCTAATTCAGATGCTAAGAGAACAACACAAAACTCAGTCAGTTCAGTGACTCAGTCCTGTCCAACTCTTTGTGACCCCATGGACTGCAGCACGCCAGGTTTCCCTGTCCATCACCAACTCCCAGAGTCTACTCAAAGTCATGCCCATCGAGTCAGTGACGCCATCCAACCATCTCATCCTCTGTTGTCCCCTTCTCCTCCTGCCTTCAATCTTTCCTAGCATCAGGGTTTTTCCAATGAGTCAGTTCTTCACATAAGGTGGCCAAAGTATTGGATTTTCAGCTTCATCATCAGTCCTTCTAATGAATATTCAGGATTGATTTCCTTTAAGATTGACCGATTTGATCTCCTTGCAGTCCAAGGGACTCTCAAGAGTCTGTTGCAATACCACAGTTGAAAACCATCAGTTCTTCAGTGCTCAGAGTTCTTTATAGTCCAACTCTCATACATGACTCTCATATATGACCATACATGACTACTGGAAAAATCATAGCTCTGACTTGATGGACCTTTGTTGGCAAATCAATGTCTCTGCTTTTAATAGGCTGGCTAGGTTGGTCATAGCTTTTCTTCCAAGGAACAATTGTCTTTTAATTTCATAGCTGCAGTCACCATCTGCAGTGATTTTGGAGCTCAAGAAAATAAAGTCTGTCACTGTTTCCATTGTTTCCCCATCTATTTGCCGTGAAGTGATGGGACTGGATGCCATGGTCTTAGGTTTTTGAATTTTGAGTTTTAAGCCATCTTTTTCACTCTCCTCTTTCACACAAAACTACAAAGAATATAAACAATTAAGGATACATGACACCACCAAAGGATCACAATAATCTTCCAGTAACCAACCCTAAAGACATGGAGCTCTGAGATTTACCTGGTAAAGAATTCAAAATAACTGATTTAAGGAAACTCAGTGAGCTACAAGAAAACACAGAAAGCTTAAAGAAATAAGAACAATTCAAGAACAAAATAATAAGTTTAAAAAAGGGATAGAAATCATAAAGAACCAAACACAAATTCTAGAGTTGAAGGACACAATGAATGAAATTAAAAATGCTTTAACGGGCAACAACATCAAAACAGATCTAACAGAAGACAGTATATGTGATGTGGAAGTAAGGAATGTTAAATTTATCCAACAGAAGAAAACAGAAACAACAAAGAATGGAAAAGAATGAAAAAAAAAAAAAAACCTACTTGACCTATGCGAATCAATCAAAATAAACAATTTTGTGAATTATAGGAATTCCAGAAGGAGAGAAAAAGGAGAAGGGGTCAAATGGCATTTTAAAAGAAATAATGGCTGTGTATTTCCCAAATCTGGAAATAGATTTGGATACTTGAGCTCACAAATCTCATTGGTCACTAAAAAACGTGGCATCCTCTCTGGAAGCACACCTAACCACTTCTAGTTTGGCATTGCTTGCTTCAAATTAACTTTTGTTCAAGTAAACTATTAAGAAAAAATCAGAGCGAAAGATCTTCTCCAAGACATATTATAATAAAACTGTCAGAATTTTTTTTAAAAGCAATTAAGCAGCAAAAGATGAAAAGCTTAAAATTTACAAGAGAACCCCATTAAGATTATTAGCATATTTCTCAGTAGAAACCATGAAAGCATAGTTGGATGATATATTCAAAGTGCTGAAAACAAAAACAAAAACAAAAACTTTGCCAATCAGGAATACTCTATCTGGCAAAGTTATTCTTCAGAAATGAAGAACTTTCTCAGATAAACAAAGCTGATAGAATTCATCTCAACTGGATCTACCTTACATCAAATGCTGAAATGAATCATTCAAGTTGAAATGAAAGGATACTAGTTAGCAATATTAAAACATATAAAAATATAACACACTAGTAAAGGTAAGTATATAGTTAAATACAGAATATTCTAAAATTGTAATATAGTGGTATAGTAACCACTTAACTCTAGTAAAAAAGTTAAAGGATAAATATTAAATTTAACTACACCTACAGTTACCTGTTAATGAATATTCAATTTAAAAAGGGGTAAACTGTGAAACGAAAAACAAAAATGGTTAAGAGTAAAAGGGTAGAGTTTTTGTATTGGTATAAGTTATCAACATAAAATAGATTATTATTATTATATAAGATGTTGTATGCAAGCTTCATGGTATCCACAAGGCAAAAACGTACAAAAGATTCATCAAAGATAAAAGAAAGGAATCAGGCATATTACTATTTAAAAAATCATCAACTCAAAAAGGAAGAAAACAAGAAAGAAAGAAACCAACAAGGCAACTACAAAACAGCAAAAAATAATTAATATGATGACATTAGTAAGTCCTTGTGCATGCTTAGTTGCTTCAGTCATGTCCAACTCTTTGCAACCCTCATGGATTGTAACCCGCCAGGCTTCTCTGTCTATGGGATTCTCCAGGCAAGCATACTGGAGAGGGTTGACATGCCCTCCTCCAGGGGATCTTCCCAACCCAGGAATCAAACCAAGGTCTCATGAATTGCAGGTGGATTCTTTACCAGCTGAACCACTTGGGAAGCCCACTAAATCCTTACCTATTACTAATTACCCCAAATGAATATGAGTTAAATTCTCCTATCAAATAGATAGTGTGGCTGTATAGAAAAAGTATCAAGAACCAATTTTATGCTACCTACAAGAGACTTACTTCAGATTTATGGATACAAATAGGCTCCAAGTGAAGAGATGAAAAAAAAAATAAACATATTTCATGCAAGTGGAAATGAGAAGAGAGCTGAGTAGCTATCCTTATATCAGATAAAATTGACTTTCAGTGGAATATGGTAGCAAGAGACAAAGAAGGCTATTACATAGTGATAAAGGGATCAATTCATCAAAATATATAACAACTATAAATATATCTGCACCCAATACTGCAGTATCTAAATATATTAAGCAAATATAGACTTGAAGAGAGAAGTAGACAACAATACAGTAACAGTAAGGGGCTTCAATATCCCACTTTCAATATCCTGACAGAAAGCATGTACTTGGACCATACTTAAGGTCAAGTGGACCAAACAGATATATAGAGAGCATTCTATCCAATAGTTTCAGAATATACGTTCTTTGCAAGCACATAAATAACATAGTCCAAGACAGAACATAAAGAGGTCATAAAACAAGTCAGCAAGTTTCAAATCACATCAAGTATCTTTTCTAACTGCAATAGTACAAAACTAGAAATCAATAACATGAGGAGAGCTGGAAAATTAATAAATATGTAGAAATTAAAATAACAATCTTAAATAATCATTGGGACAAAGAAGAAATCAAAAGACAAAAAAATTATAAACAAGTGAAATTAAAAATACAATATACCAAAACCTATGGGATATAGCAAATGCAGTTCTAAAAAGGAATTTTATGGTCATAAATGCCAACATTAAAAATAAAAAGAGATATATCTCAAATAAACAATCTCTCACATCTTCCCTACTGAAAACAGTGCTGAACACTAGGGTGAATGTATCCTTTTTAATCAGTGCTTTCATTTTTTTTCTGGATATATATACCCAAAAGTGGAATTGCTGGATCATATGGTAGTTCTATTTTTAGTTTTTTGAGGAACGTCCATACTGTTTTCCATAGTGGCTGCATCAATTTAGATTCCCACTGACAGTGTAGGAGGGTTCTCTTTTCTCTACATCCTCAACAACATTTGTTACTTGTAGACTTTTTGATGATAGTCATTCTGACTGGTGTGAGGTGATACTTCATTTTGATTTGCATTTCTCCAATAATTAGCAATGTTGAACATCTTTTCATGTGCCTGTTAGCTCATCTATATCTCTTTTTGGGAAAATGTCTATTCAGCTCTTCTACTATTTATTTATTTATTTATTTATTTATTTATTTTATATTGAGCTACAACAGCTACTTATATATTTGGGATATTAACCCCTTGTCAATCATATCATTTGAAAATATTTTCTCCCATTCTGTAGGTTGTGTTTTCATTTTCTTGACCATTTCCTTTGCTGTGAAAAAGCTTTTAAATTTGCATAGGTCCTATTTTTAATTTTTTTCTTTTTTTTTTCTGCCTTAAGAGACAGAGAAAAATAATATTGCTATGATTTATGTCAAGGAGTGTCCTGCTTATTTCCTCTTCCATGAGTTTTATGGCTTCAGGTCTTAAATTTAGGTCTTTAATCCTTTTTGAGTTTATTTTTGTATGTGGTATGAGGAAATGTTCTACTTTTACCTTTTTATATGTAGCTGTCCAGTAGATACGAAAGTAATGTAAGTGTCCAATCACAGATGAATGGGTAAAGAAGACGTGGTGTATATTTGTGTGTGTGTGCGTGCATGTGTGTGTGTGTGTGTGTGTGTACACACACATGCAATATTAATCAGCCACGAAGAAGAAATAAATTTTGCAATTTACAGCAATGTGGATAGACCTAGAGAATATTATGGCTAGTGAAATAAGTCAGACAAAAAAGACAAATGCTGTATGATATTATTTATATACAGAAACTAAAAAATAACACAAATGAATGAATGTAACAGAACAGAAACAGACTTACAGATACAGAAAACAAACTAGTAGTATCCAAGGGAAGGGGAGGAGGTAGGTAGGAGGTATGGGATTAAGAAGTACAGACTACTATGTATAAAATAGATAAACAACATGATATATTGTAGAGTACATGAAATTATAGCCATTTTTAACTTTATTTTTTTTAGTTTTTTATTTTTTTAATTTTAAAATCTTTAATTCTTACATGCATTCCCAAACATGAACCCCCCTCCCACCTCCCTCCCCATAACATTATCTTATAGAATATTCATTGGAAGGACTGATGCTGAAGCTGAAACCCCAATACCTTGGCCAAATGATGTGAAGAATTGATTCATTTGAAAAGACCCCAATGCTGGGAAATATTGAATGCAGGAGGAGAAGGGGACACCAGAGGATGAGATGGTTGGATGGCATCACTGACTCAATGGACATGAGTTTGAGTAAACTCTGGGAGTTGGTTATGGACAGGGAGGCCAGGTATGCTGCAGTCCATAGGGTTGCAAAGAGTCGGACACGACTGAGCAACTGAACTGAACCTTTAATGGAGTAAAGACTATAAAAATACTAAATCATTATGCTGTATACTTAAAACTAATATAATATTGTAACTCAGCTATATTCCAATAAAATTCCTAACTTTATGCCTCAAAGTGCTAGAAAATAAGAACAAACTAAAGCCAAAGTGAGCATAAAGAAACAACAATTAAAATGAAAAAGGCTATGACCAACCTAGACAGCATATTAAAAAGCAGAGACATTACTTTGCCAACAAAGGTCTGTCTATTCAAAGCTATGGTTTTTCCATTGGTCATTGATGTGAGAGTTGGACTACAAAGAAAGCTGAGTGCTGAAGAATTGATGCTTTTGACCTGTGGTGTTGGAGAAGACTCTTGAGAGTCCTTTGGATTGCAAGGAAATCTAACCAGTCCATCCTAAAGGAAATCAGTCCTGACTATTCATTGGAAGGACTGATGCTGAAGCTGAAATTCCAATACTTTGGCAACCTGATGAGAAGAACGGACTCATTGGAAAAGATCCTGATGCTGGGAAAGACTTAAAGCAGCTTGAGAAGGGGATGACAGAGGATGAGATGGTTGGATGGCATCACTGATGCAATGGACATGACTTTGGGTAGGCTCTGGGAGTTGGTGATGGACAGAGAGGCCTGGTGTGCTGCAGTCCATGGGGTCACAAAGACTCAGACATGACTGAGTGACTGAACTGAACTGAACAATAGACAATGCAGAAATACAAAGGATTATAAGAGATTATTATGAAAAACTATATGGTAATAAAATGGATAGCCTGGAGGAAATGGACAGAGTCTTTAAAAAGTTCAATCTTCCACCTCTGAATCAAGAAGACATAGAAATTATGAATAATCCAAGTACAAGCAGTGAAACTGAAGCTGTGATCAAAAATCTCCTAAGAAACAAAAGCCCGGGACCAGACAGCTTCACAGGAGAATGCTATCAAATATTTAGAGAAGAGTTAATGCCTATCCTTCTAAAACTCTTTCAAAAAATTGCAGAGGAAGGAACACTCTGAACTCATTCTACAAGGCCAGCATCACCCTGATATCAAAGCCAGTAAAAAAGAAAAACACTATAGGTCAATATCAATGATGAACACAAATGCAAAAATACTTAACAAAGTTTTAGCAAACAGAATTCAGCAACACATCAAAAATCTCATTCATCATGATCAAGTTGGGTTTATTCCAGGAATGCAAGGATTCTTCAATATATGCAAATCAATCAATGTGATACATGATATTAACAAATTGAAAGATAAAAACCATATGATAATCTCAATAGATGCAGAAAAAGCCTTTGACAAAACTCAGTACCCATTTATGAACAAAACTCTTTAAAAAATGGGCATAGATGGAACCTACCTGAACATAGTAAAGGCCATATATGATAAGCCTACAGCAAACTTTCCCAATGGTGAAAAACGGAAAGCATTCTCCCTAAGATCATGAATAAGACAAGGGTGTCAACTTTCACTACTATTATTCAACATAGTTCTGAAAGTCCTAGCTACAGCAATCAAAGAAGAAAAGGAAATAAAAGGAATCCAGATTGGAAAAGAAGTAAAGCTCTCACTGTTTGCACTTGACATGATACTGTACATAGAAAGCCCTAAAGATAATATCAGAAAATTACTAGACCTAATCAGTGAATTTAGCAAAGTTGGATACAAAATCAATACATGTACAGAAATCACTTGCATTTCTATATATTAACAATGAAAACTCAGAAAGATAAATTAAGGAATCAATCCCATTCACCTTTGCAAAAGAATTAAATATCTAGGAATAAACTTGCCTAAGGAGACAAAAGAACTGTACATAGAAAGTTATAAGACACTAATGAAAGAAATGAAAGATGACATAAACCGATAGAGAGATATTCCATGTTCCTGGGTAGGAAGAATCAATATTGTAAAAATGACTATATTACCAAACACAATCTACAGATTCAATGCTATCCCTTTCAAATTACAAATGGCATTTTTCACAAAACTAGAACAAAATACTTCACAATTCATATGTGAACACAAAGACACTGAATAGCCAAAGCAGTCTTGAGGAAGAAGAATGGAACTGAAAGAATCAACCTTCCTGACTTCAGAATATACTACAAAGCTACAGTCATCAAGATAGAATGGTATTGGCACAAAAACAGAAATATAGACCAATGGAACAAGATAGAAAACCTAGAAATAAAGCCATGCACATATGGGTATCTTATGCTTGACAAAGGAGGCAAAAATATACAGTGGGACAAAGACAGCCTCTTCAATAAATGATGCTAGGAAAACTGGATAGCCACATGTAAAATAATAAAATTAGAACACTTCCTAACATCATACACAAAGCCAAACTCAAAATGCATTAAAGACCTAAATGTAAGGCCAGAAACTATACAACTCTTAGAGGAAAATATAGGCAGAACACACAATGACATAAATCAAAGCAAGATCCTCTATGGCCCACCTCCTAGAATCATGGAAATAAAAACAAAGGTAAACAAGTGAAACCTGACTAAACTTAAAAGCTTTTGCACAGCAAAGGAAACTATAAGCAAGGTTAAAAGACAACCCTCAGAATGGGAGAAAATAATAGCAAATGAAACAACAGAAAAAGGATCAATTTCCAAAATATACAATCAGCTCATACAACTCAATACCAGAAAAACAAACAACCCAATCAAAAAGTGGGACAAATATCTAAACAGACATTTCTCCAAAGAAGACATACAGATGGCTAACAAACTCATGAAAAGATGCTCAACATCGCTCATTATTAGAGAAATGCAAATCAATACTACAAGATATCACCTCACACCAGTCAGAATGGCCATCATCAAACAGTCTACAAACAATAAATGCTGGAGAGGGTGTGGAGGAAAGGGAACCCTCTTGCACTGTTGGTGGGAATGTAAATTGATACAGCCACTAAGGAAGACGGTATGGAGATTCCTTAAAAAACTAGGAATAAAACCACAATATGACCCAGCAATCCCACTCTGAGGCATATACCCTGAGAAAACCAAAATAGAAAAAGACACATGTATTCCATTGTTCATTACAGCACTATTTAAAATAGCTAGAACATGGAAGCAACCTAGATGTCCATCAACAGATGAATGGATAAAGAAGTAGTGGTACATATACACAATGGAATATTACTCAGCCATAAAAAAAACAACTTTGAGTCAGTTCTAATGAGGTGGATGAACTTAGAACCTATTATACATTGAAGTAAGTAAGAAAGTTAAGTCGCTCAGTCATGTCCGACTCTTTGCAACCCCATGGACTGTAGCCCACCAGGTTCCTCCATCCATGGGATTCTCCAGGTAAGAATACTGGAGTGGGTTGCCATTTCCTTCTCCAGGGGATCTTCCTGACCCAGATATTGAACTCAGGTCTCCTGCATTAGTGGCAGATGCTTTAACTTCTGAGCCACCAGGGAAAGAAAGAGAATGATAAATATCATATTCTAATGCACATATACAGAATCTAGAAAAATGGTATTAACAATTTACTTATAGATACATTGAAATAAGTAAGAAAGATAATGATAAATATCATATTCTAACATACATATACAGAATCTAGAAAAATGGTATTGAACAATTTACTTATAGGGCAGCAATGGAGAAACATACATAGAGAATAGACTTATGGACGTGTGGAGAGGGGAAGAGAGGCTGAGATGTATGGAAAGAGTAACATGGAAATTTACATTACCATATGTAAAATAGATAGCCATCTGTTTCAACCTAGATCGGTATGATGGGGAGGGAGATTCAAAAGAGAGGGGATATATGTATACCTATGTCTGATTCATGTTGACATTTGACAGAAAACAATAAAATTCTTTAAAGTAATTTTCCTTCAATTTAAAAATTAAGGATTAGAAAAAGATGGCGGAGGAATAGGACGGGAAGATCACGTTCTCCCTCACAAATTCCTCAAAAGAACATTTCAACGCCGAGCAAACTCCACAAAACAACTTCTGTAGGCTGGCAGAGGACATCAGGCAACCAGAAAAGCAGACCATTGTCTTCAAAATCAGGTAGGAAAAAATATAAAAGACGAAAAAGGAGACAAAGGAGGTGGGGAGGGAGCTCCGTCCCAGGAAGGGAAGCCCGTCCCGGGAAGGGAATTTTAAGAAGAGAGGTTTCCAAACACCAGGAAACACTCTCCTTGCCGAGTCTGTGGCGAGCCTGGAAACACAGAGGGCAACATAACAGGAAGGAAAAATAGATAAATAATTAAAACCAAGAGATTACAAGCCCACCAGTAACTCCCCCAGCGGAAAAGCAGCACAGACGCCTGCATCCGCCATTGGGAAGTGGGGGCAGGGCAGGGACGCGCGGGAGGCGCGGGCTGCAGTGCTTTGTAAGAATCGGGCAGGAACGCCCCACGCTCCACCAGAACGATCTAACTTGGGCTAGCAAACCAGACTGTGGGATAGCTACCACGCGAAAAGCTCGAACATAAGACACCGCCAGGACCCAGCACAGAACAAAGGACGGAACGGAAAAAGCCGGCTGCAGACCATTCCCCGCCGGGGACAGGCAGCCAGAGCCGTAAGGACTGGAAAGGGGCAATTGCAGACCCGGAGAGACTTTACTTACCTAACTGCAAGAAGGCTCCTTTGCTAAGACTTCTGGGGGTGCTGGACAGTCACAGTCTGCCTCACGGGGGGCGCCAGCGGTCCACCCAGAGAGCTGAGCGGCAGCGGCGGAAAAGGTGACAAGCCGCGGCGATCGGGCTCGCCAAACTCCTGAGCTACTCGGACCTGGGAAGGGCACAAAGCGCAGTCCCAGCCGCATTTGTGCCTCTGAGGGCTGCCTGAGGGCTGAACCTGACCGGCTTAGACCAGGGAAGTGCACGCAGCCTAGGGCCGGCCCCAGACGGTTCCTGGCTGAGCATCGTAGAGCCAGAGCGGTTTGTGCGCCGCGAGGAAGGACAGGTCAAGCGGGGCAGAGATACTGTGTACACACGACAGTGCTATTTGTTTGCAGCATCCCCCGTCCCCACAGCGCGACTGAACTAGTGAGCCTAAAAACCAGCAAACAGAAGAAGTTAAACAGAGGGAACCACCTTGGAAGTGAACCCACACGGCCCATAACATCAGAGAAGAGCCAGATATATTTTTAATTTTTTAATATTTTTAAAATCATTCTTTTTTTTTTTTTTGCCTTTTGCTTTTTTTTCTTTTTTTCCGAGCTTTTTTTTAATTGTTAAATCTTCTATTTCTCCTCTAATTTTTATTTCTATAACCTAGTATTACTATTTAAGAAAAAAAAAAGACTTTTTTTTTTTTTTTTTTAAAGCAAACACCATATATACTCTTTGGATGGTTGTTGGTGTTTTTTTTTTTTTTTTGTTTTTTAATAATTCTTTTTTTTTTCTTTCTTCCTTTTTCCTTCTGCTTTTCTTTAATATTGTATCTTTGAAAATCCAACCTCTACTCCAGATTTTTAATCTTTGTTGTCAATTTTGTACATTTAAAAACCCAAACTTCACTACCCAAGTTTACCTGAGAGCGAGATTACTGGCTTGACCACTCTCTCCTCCTCTGGCCTCTCCTTTTTCTCCACCAGGTGGCCTCTGTCTCTTTTCTCCCCCATCTCTTCTCTATCCAACTCTGTGAATCTCTGTGTGTTCCAGACGGTAGAGAACACCTAAGGAACTGGTTACTGGCAGGATTTGTCTCTCTCCTACTCATTCCTCTCTCTTATCCTCCTGGTCACCTCTGTCTACTTCCTCCCTCTCCTCTTCTCCGTAAAACTCTGTAAATACCTCTGAGCGGTCCAGACTATAGAGCGCACATAAGGAAGTGACTACTGGCTAGCTTGCTCTCTCCTCTCTTGTTCTCACCACATCTCATTCCAGTTACCTCTAACTACCCCCTCCATCTTCTCTTCTCCTTGTAACTCAGTGAACCTCTCTGAGGGTCCCTCAAGGTGGAGAAACTTTTCATCTTTAACCTAGATGTTTTATCATCGGTGCTGTATAGATGGAGAAGTCTAGAGGCTACTGTGAAAATAAAACTGAAAACCAGAAGCAGGAAGCTTAAACCCAAAGCCTGAAAACATTAGAGAACTCTTGAATTCAGGGAACATTAAGCAATAGGAGCTCATCAAAAGCCTTCATACCTACACTGAAACCAAGCTCCACCCAAGGGCCAACAAGTTCCAAAACAAGACATACCACGCAAATTCTCCAGCAACACAGGAACACTCCCCTGAGCCTCAATATACAGGCAGCTCAAAATTATCCCAAAACCTTTGATGTCTCATAACCCATTACGGGTCACTCCACTGCACTCCAGAGAGAAGAAACCCAGCTCCACCCACCAAAACTCCAACACAAGCCTCCCTAACCAGGAAACCTTGACAAGCCACTGATAGAACCCCACCCAAAGTGAGGAAGCTCCATAATAAAGAGAACTCCACAAATTATCAGAATATAAAAAGGCCACCCCAAACGCAGCAATATAACCAAGATGAAGAGACAGAGGAATACTCAGCAGGTAAAGGAACAGGAGAGTTGCCCACCAAATCAAACAAAAGAGGAAGAAGTAGGGAATCTACCGGAGAAGGAATTCCGAATATTGATAGTGAAAATGATCCAAAATCTTGAAATCAAAATGGAAACACAGATAAATAGCCTAGAGACAAGGACTGAGAAGATGCAAGAAAGGTTTAACAAGGACCTAGAAGAAATAAAAAAGAGTCAAAATATAATGAATAACACAATAAATGAGATCAGAAACACTCTGGAGGCAACAAATAGTAGAATAATGGAGGCAGAAGATAGGATTAGTGAAATAGAAGATAGAATGGTAGAAATAAATGAATCAGAGAGGAAACAAGAAAAACGAATTAAAAGAAACGAGGACAATCTCAGAGACCTCCAGGACAATATGAAATGCTCCAACATTCGAATTATAGGAGTCCCAGAAGAAGAAGACAGAAAGAAAGATAATGAGAAAATCCTTGAGGAGATAATAGTTGAAAACTTCCCTAAAATGGGGAAGGAAATAATCACCCAAGTCCAAGAAACACAGAGAGTCCCAAATAGGATAAACCCAAGGCGAAACACCCCAAGACACATATTAATCAAATTAACAAAGATCAAACACAAAGAACAAATATTAAAAGCAGCAAGGGAAAAACAACAAATAACACACAAGGGGATTCCCATAAGGATAACAGCTGATCTGTCAATAGAAACTCTTCAGGCCAGGAGGGAATGGCAAGACATACTTAAAGTGATGAAAGACAATAACCTACAGCCCAGATTACTGTACCCAGCAAGGATCTCATTTAAATACGAAGGAGAAATCAAAAGTTTTACAGACAAGCAAAAGCTGAGAGAATTCAGCACCACCAAACCAGCTCTCCAACAAATTCTAAAGGATATCCTCTAGACAGGAAACACGAAAAGGGTGTATAAACCCGAACCCAAAACAATAAAGTAAATGGCAACGGGATCATACTTATCAATAATTACCTTAAACGTAAATGGGTTGAACGCCCCAACCAAAAGACAAAGACTGGCAGAATGGATACAAAAACAAGACCCCTCTATATGCTGCTTACAAGAGACCCACCTCAAAACAAGGGACACATACAGACTGAAAGTGAAGGGCTGGAAAAAGATATACCACGCGAATAGAGACCAAAAGAAAGCAGGAGTGGCAATACTCATATCCGATAAAATAGACTTTAAAACAAAGGCTGTGAAAAGAGACAAAGAAGGCCACTACATAATGATCAAAGGAAGAATCCAAGAAGAAGATATAACAATTATAAATATATATGCACCCAATATAGGAGCACCACAATATGTAAGACAAATGCTAACAAGTATGAAAGGGGAAATCAACAATAACACAATAATAGTGGGAGACTTTAATACCCCACTCACACCTATGGACAGATCAGCTAAACAGAAAATTAACAAAGAAACGCAAACTTTAAATGATACATTAGATCAGTTAGACCTAATTGATATCTATAGGACATTTCACCCCAAAACAACGAATTTCACCTTTTTTTCAAGTGCTCATGGAACCTTCTCCAGGATAGATCACATCCTGGGCCATAAATCTAAACTTGATAAATTCAAAAAAATCGAACTCATTCCAAGCATCTTTTCTGACCATAATGCATTAAGATTAGATCTCAATTACAGGAGAAAAACTATTAAAAATTCCAACATATGGAGGTTGAACAACACACTTCTGAATAACCAACAAATCACAGAAGAAATCAAAAAAGAAATCAAAATATGCATAGAAACTAATGAAAATGAAAACACAACAACCCAAAACCTGTGGGACACTATAAAAGCAGTGCTAAGAGGAAAGTTCATAGCAATACAGGCATACCTCAAGAAACAAGAAAAAAGTCAAATAAATAACCTAACTCTACAACTAAAGCAACTAGAAAAGGAAGAGTTGGAGAACCCCAGAGTAAGTAGAAGGAAAGAAATCTTAAAAATTAGGGCAGAAATAAATGCAAAAGAAACAAAAGAGACCATAGCAAAAATCAACAAAGCCAAAAGCTGGTTCTTTGAAAGGATAAATAAAATTGACAAACCATTAGCCAGACTCATCAAGAAGCAAAGAGAGAAAAATCAAATCAATAAAATTAGAAATGAAAATGGAGAGATCACAACAGACAACACAGAAATACAAAGGATCATAAGAGACTACTATCAGCAGTTGTATGCCAATAAAATGGACAACGTGGAAGAAATGGACAAATTCTTAGAAAAGTACAATTTTCCAAAACTGAACCAGGAAGAAATCGAAAATCTTAACAGACCCATCACAAGCACGGAAATTGATACTGTAATCAGAAATCTTCCAGCAAACAAAAGCCCAGGTCCAGATGGCTTCACAGCTGAATTCTACCAAAAATTTCGAGAAGAGCTAACACCTATCCTACTCAAACTCTTCCAGAAAATTGCAGAGGAAGGTAAACTTCCAAACTCATTCTATGAGGCCACCATCACCCTAATACCAAAACCTGACAAAGATGTCACAAAAAAAGAAAACTACAGGCCAATATCTCTGATGAACATAGATGCAAACATCCTCAACAAAATTCTAGCAATCAGAATCCAACAACACATTAAAAAGATCATACACCATGACCAAGTGGGCTTTATCCCAGGGATGCAAGGATTCTTCAACATCCGCAAATCAATCAATGTAATTCACCACATTAACAAATTGAAAAATAAAAACCATATGATTATCTCAATAGATGCAGAGAAGGCCTTTGACAGAATTCAACATCCATTTATGATAAAAACTCTCCAGAAAGCAGGAATAGAAGGAACATACCTCAACATAATAAAAGCTATCTATGACAAACCCACAGCAAACATTATCCTCAATGGTGAAAAATTGAAAGCATTTCCCCTAAAGTCAGGAACAAGACAAGGGTGTCCACTTTCACCGCTATTATTCAACATAGTTCTGGAAGTTTTGGCCACAGCAATCAGAGCAGAAAAAGAAATAAAAGGAATCCAAATTGGAAAAGAAGAAGTAAAACTCTCACTGTTTGCAGATGACATGATCCTCTACATGGAAAACCCTAAAGACTCCACCAGAAAATTACTAGAGCTAATCAATGAATATTGTAAAGTTGCAGGATATAAAATCAACACACAGAAATCCCTTGCATTCCTATACACGAATAATGAGAAAGTAGAAAAAGAAATTAAGGAAACAATTCCATTCACCATTGCAACGAAAAGAATAAAATACTTAGGAATATATCTACCTAAAGAAACTAAAGACCTATATATAGAAAACTATGAAACACTGATGAAAGAAATCAAGGAGGACACTAATAGATGGAGAAATATACCATGTTCATGGATTGGAAGAATCAATATAGTGAAAATGAGTATACTACCCAAAGCAATTTACAAATTCAATGCAATCCCTATCAAGCTACCAGGCACATTTTTCACAGAACTAGAACAAATAATTTCAAGATTTGTATGGAAATACAAAGAACCTCGAATAGCCAAAGCAATCTTGAGAAAGAAGAATGGAACTGGAGGAATCAACTTGCCTGACTTCAGGCTCTACTACAAAGCCACAGTCATCAAGACAGTATGGTACTGGCACAAAGACAGACATATAGATCAATGGAACAAAATAGAAAGCCCAGAGATAAATCCACACACATATGGACACCTTATCTATGACAAAGAAGGCAAGAATATACAATGGAGTAAAGACAATCTCTTTAACAAGTGGTGCTGGGAAAACTGGTCAACCACTTGTAAAAGAATGAAACTAGATCACTTCCTAACACCGCACACAAAAATAAACTCAAAATGGATTAAAGATCTAAATGTAAGATCAGAAACTATAAAACTCCTAGAGGAGAACATAGGCAAAACACTCTCAGACATAAATCACAGCAGGATCCTCTATGATCCACCTCCCAGAATGCTGGAAATAAAAGCAAAAATAAACAAATGGGATCTAATTAAAATTAAAAGTTTCTGCACAACAAAGAAAATATAAGCAAGGTGAAAAGACAGCCTTCTGAATGGGAGAAAATAATAGCAAATGAAGCAACTGACAAACAACTAATCTCAAAAATATACAAGCAACTTATGCAGCTCAACTCCAGAAAAATAAACGACCCAATCAAAAAATGGGCCAAAGAACTAAATAGACATTTCTCCAAAGAAGACATACGGATGGCTAACAAACACATGAACAGATGCTCAACATCACTCATTATTAGAGAAATGCAAATCAAAACCACAATGAGGTACCACTTCACACCAGTCAGAATGGCTGCGATCCAAAAATCTGCAAGCAATAAATGCTGGAGAGGGTGTGGAGAAAAGGGAACCCTCCTACACTGTTGGTGGGAATGCAAACTAGTACAGCCACTATGGAGAACAGTGTGGAGATTCCTTAAAAAATTGCAAATAGAACTACCTTATGACCCAGCAATCCCACTTCTGGGCATACACACCGAGGAAACCAGAATGGAAAGAGACACATGTACCCCAATGTTCATCACAGCACTGTTTATAATAGCCAGGACATGGAAACAACCTAGATGTCCATCAGCAGATGAATGGATAAGAAAGCTGTGGTACATATACACAATGGAGTATTACTCAGCCATTAAAAAGAATTCATTTGAATCAGTTCTGATGAGATGGATGAAACTGGAGCCGATTATACAGAGTGAAGTAAGCCAGAAAGAAAAACACCAATACAGTATACTAACACATATATATGGAATTTAGGAAGATGGCAATGACGACCCTGTATGCAAGACAGGGAAAGAGACACAGATGTGTATAACGGACTTTTGGACTCCGAGGGAGAGGGAGAGGGTGGGATGATTTGGGAGAATGACATTCTAACATGTATACTATCATGTGAATTGAATCGCCAGTCTATGTCTGATGCAGGATGCAGCATGCTTGAGGCTGGTGCATGGGGATGACCCAGAAAGATGTTATGGGGAGGGAGGTGGGAGGGGGGTTCATGTTTGGGAATGCATGTAAGAATTAAAGATTTTAAAATTTAAAAAATAAAAAAAATTAAAAAAAATAAATAAAAGTAAAAAAAAATAAAAAATAAAAATTAATTAAAAAAAGAAAAAAAAATCATGCCCTAAATCTTCCTTTTCTTCAAACTGTTTCCCTCCCTGAGCCTCTCTCAATGCTTGTCCTGCTTCTGGTACAAATAAGTAACTAAAAGCACATTTAAGGTTTATCATAATTTGAGGGGCATTTTTGGTGAAAACCAATATTGGGGGAAAAAAAAGGAAATAACAAAGATAGGAGAAGAAATAAAATAAACAGAAACCAGAAAAACAAAAGGAAATATGGACAAAACCAAGAACTGTCTTTTTAAAGATAAAAAGTTGACAAATCAATGGCTAGACTAATTAAGGAAAATGAAACTAAATAAATAAAATCTGAAATGAAAGAGAGGACAAAATTCAATATCTATTTATGATAAAAACTCTCAGCAATTTAGGTATAGAAGGAATGTACCTCAGCATAATGAAGTTCACACATGAGAAACACACAACTGATACCATATTCAATGGTGAAACAGTGAAAGCTTTCCCTCTGAGATTAGGAATAAGACAAGGGTTCCAACTCTTATCATTCAGGTTCAACACAGTCCTGGGGATCCGAGCTAAAGGAAGTAAGAGTGAATGGATATTTGCTTCGTTTATGTATGAAAAGGATGCATATCAACTGTCCAAACAACTCTTTCAAATATATGAGACAAATAACAACAGAAAAAGGGGCAAAGTCTATGAATAGGCAATTCACAAAAGGGGAAATGTGGTTGATTCCTGTTATTTGTGATATTTACATTCCATGAAGCTGCTGGATCATGGAAAAAACAAGAGAGTTCCAGAAAAACATCTATTTCTGCTTTCTTGACTATGCCAAAGCCTTTGACTGTATGGATCACAATAAACTGTGGAAAATTCTGAGAGAGATGGGAATACCAGACTACCTGAACTGCCTTTTGAGAAACCTATATGCAGGCCAGGAAGCAACAGTTAGAACTAGACATGGAACAACAGACTGGTTCCGAATAGGAAAAGAAGTACGTCAAGGCTGTATATTGTCACCCTGCTTATTTAACTTCTATTCAGAGTACATCATGAGAGATGCTGGACTGGAAGAAACACAAGCTGGAATCAAGAG
This sequence comes from Ovis canadensis, assembly GCF_042477335.2. NCBI lineage: Eukaryota > Metazoa > Chordata > Mammalia > Artiodactyla > Bovidae > Ovis > Ovis canadensis. Next base: position 91,882,359 of record NC_091727.1, read on the forward strand.
TGCCGGGAGAAATATCAATAACCTCAGATATGCAGATGACACCACCCTTATGACAGAAAGTGAAGAGGAGCTAAAAAGCCTCTTGATAAAAGTGAAAGAGGAGAGCGAAAAAGTTGGCTTAAAGCTCAACATTCAGAAAACGAAGATCATGGCATCTGATCCCATTACTTCATGGGAAATAGATGGGGAAACAGTGGAAACAGTGTCATATATATATATATATATATATATATATATATATATATATATTGCTCCAAAATCACTGCAGATGGTGATTGCAGCCATGAAATTAAAAGACGCTTACTCCTTAGAAGGAAAGTTATGACCAACCTAGATAGCATATTCAAAAGCAGAGACATTACTTTGCCAACAAATGTCTGTCTAGTCAAGGCTATGGTTTTTCCAGTGGTCATGTATGGATGTGAGAGTTGGACTGTGAAGAAAGCTGAGCAATGAAGAATTGATGCTTTTGAACTGTGGTGTTTGAGAAGACTCTTGAGAGTCCCTTGGACTAAAAGGAGATCCAACCAGTCCATTCTAAAGGAGATCGGCAGTGGGTATTCTTTGTAAGGAATGATGCTAACCTGAAACTCCAGTACTTTGGCCATCTCATGAGAAGAGTTGACTCATTGGAAAAGACTCTGATGGTGGGAGGGATTGGGGGCAGGAGGAGAAGGGGACGACAGAGGATGAGATGGCTGAATTGCACCTCGGACTCGATGGACTTGAGTCTGAGTGAACTCCGGGAGTTGGTGATGGACGGGGAGGCCTGGAGTGCTGCAATTCATGGGGTCACAAAGAGTTGGACACGACTGAGTGACTGAACTGTACTGGAGCTGCTGAAAACACTACATTAGTGAATAGTGAGCTATTGCTCCTAGAGGAATTACAGGGTCAGGTTCTGTCAGGACTTCAGTCACAGTATTTTATCAACTCATTCATACATAACCTTGTTATTTGTGTGTTTCTATTTAAATACTAATTTGAAATATATGTTTCTTACAAATAATTTATTGACTATTTCTTTATAATAAAACACTTACCAAAGTGTTTAACATTTTCCTGAACTGGGGTAACATGACTGTAATTTTGTTTTGGTTTCTGCCTTACAATAATGCTACGCACTATTCTTTTATTTCATCAGACATCATATGAATATCTGCATGACTCTAAAAATTTAGCAATTTTCAAAATCTTTTCTGTAAGTTCATCTTTCATAAAAGATGTTAGTTAGGACATGCTTGAGTACAGTTTAGAGCCCAGAAATTAGTAGGCATTCAGCAATCATTTTATTGATTTTATAAATATATATATATGTATATATGCATGTACATATATATTCTTTTTTAAAGCAAGTAACTAAACAGTCATAAATGGTCCTTACTCTTATAAAATTACTACCTGGCCATACCAATGTATCCTTACCATAATCACTGGATACCTGAGTGTTCACTGGTTAGAGTGATGAAATGAAACCCTCCACAAGATGCTGAAATATTAAGAATGCACCCCTGAGATGCACACATGCACAATATACATTCACATGTGTAAGTGTGTACACACGCAGTAGTTGACCTTGGATATCAAGAGTATGAGTGATTTTTCCCATTATTTTACTCTTCTGTATATTCTAAATATTCATATACCATAATAATAGCTAACATGTAAAAGGTTTCCATGTGCCAGATATTGTTCAGAGTATTTCCTGTGTATTATCTTATTTAATCCTCTCCTGAACTCATAAGGTGAGTAATATAATTTTTGCCATTTTATACATCAATGAAATTGAGGCACTGAGAAATTACTTTTCCAGTGGTCACACAACCATTATGTGCCAGAGATGGGCTGATTTCACATCAAAATTCATGCTCTCAAATTCTACATTATACTTTCTTTCTAAAAAGCATAACATTAAAAAAAAAAAACTACAACTAATAGATCTCTTACAATGCTTACATTGTATACATTACTGGAATCTCATTTACGTTTCCAGGTATTTATCAGAGAATTAGCTTTGATTTGGCTTCTCTATAGAACAAAATATTTGATGTTTTATAGACAGTGTAGAAAAGGGATATTCATGTGTGTCCAACAAATGTCTCTATAATACAGGAGGAAACACGAATTATAGGTGGATCTGAGAGGTATACTGCTGGTCACAAAAAGTAAGAGGCTTCTTTTATGTTTTCTATTTTATTGTTAACGTGAGTATTTTATATTCCACAAAAAGTTATACCTTTGAAAATATAAATTTACTTTAAATTACCCATGAAACTGCTTTAAAACCTCTCCACCCCCACCCCAGGAATGTCCAAGTAAACTGATTCAAAGAAGTGACATCATGTATATTCTGTCACTTTGCAATCTATATGTGACATGGCACACGTCTGAATTTTAAAAAGACTGGTTGAGAGGATACCTAAACTTTCCATTCCTTTATGATTTCTGAGGATAATGATTATTTGCTTTCAAGGTCATTTGCTATTTGTTCTCTTCCCCTTACCCACACCAGATGGTAAACTATTCTTTGGTAAAATCATTAGGTCTTATGCCCTATTTTGTCATTCAAAGTGTTTCTCAGTTGCTTCTCAATAAAATTAATCAACTGTTCCTTACCCTACCATCCACAAATTCATATTCCTGCAATTTAATGAACATACCATGCAATGCCATCCCTCTTTGGTTTTGCCTCTATTATTGATATTTTGAAGTATATTTGGGATTTTAAAAAAATTATTTATATATTTTAATTGGAGGTTAATTACTTTACAATATTGTATTGGTTTTGCCATACATCAACATGAATCTGCCACAGGTATACACGTGTTTCCCATCCTGAAGCCCCTCCTCCTCCCTCCCCATACCATCCCTCTGGTTCGTCCCAGTGCACCGGCCCCAAGCATCCAGTATCATGCATCAAACCTGGACTGGCGATTCGTTTCATATATGATATTATGCATGGAATTTGTTTTAAGCAGGAATAGTAAGACACACAGACATGAAAATGACTGTTATGAAGGAATAATGTCTTAGCCACAATTGTCTAGAAATAAGAGGCATAGGACACCATCTAGGGCCATATGGGGAAGCATCAAGGACAATTAGGACAAAGAGGGAATGGGGAAAACATAGACAAAAACCTTTTTTGTGGTTTCTGTAAAAAAGGCAAGACAAAGCAGGGTAAGGAAGTTTAGGATTGGCTAATTTGAATAATTTCAGTGGGCTCTAGGGTACAGAAGCCTCCCCGAGTTGTACAATACCTGGATTTGGAGTGATGAAGAAAGATGGATAGTGATCTAGAGTGGAAGAACTAGATAGAGGTAGTTAGGAGTACAGGTTTGGGATTTGTTGGTCTGCATACAAAAGGCTTGCTTCTGGCTGAGCTGTTTGTGATCTGTAGGAATTAGGAGCACAGTCCCTCCTTAGCAGTCAGCCAAAGCCCCAGATACCAGAGCATCAGAATACAGAAAATAAAGAAATGTTAATTAATACAATTTCCTCAGCTACTATTGTTCTTTCTTTTTTCACTATAAGTGAATAAACTTTTGATTCAAAGTTCAATTCAAATGTTTCAATCTCTACTAAGTTCCTTCCCAACGCCTGAAGTCAAAATTACTCATACTCCCCTCTTCACTGCCAAAGTATTTTGTTTAAAGTTCTCTTTAAGTACATACAACGGTTCAATCTAGTAATTAAGGTCTGTTTGGGTTACTATTCCCCATAATTTTGAGAAAATAGAAGTGTCTTTGGTAACAAATATTTCTAGTAAGAAATAATGTGACATTATCAAGTCCACTATAAGTAGTTTTAAAGATAACTAAGAATAAGGAATAATTTCCGGTAGTTTCTTTGCAATGAAACAGGATTTTGACTTTATAGAGTAAGAATCCAGGTTTCTCTAGATCTATAAGTATAACTGGAAAATCTAAGTAAATAATTGTATAGTCAATGAAATGCATAATTGAAAATGTAATGCCTACCAAGAAGTAAAAACTTAAATAACATTTTCCTGCAAATATGACATCCAGCTACAGGTTCAACAGTTCCATTTGCTTGCTTGTTAATTACTGAACCAAGTGATTTTGACATTATACAGACACAGCCTTATCTGTTCACCACACTCTGCTTGAGATGTGTTCAACAATTAGAGTAATAAATTAGATATCTCAATTAAGATTGATTCAAAGAACCCTAATAGGCTTCCCTGGTGGCTCAGATTTTAAAGAATCCACCTGCAATGTAGGAGACCAGGGTTTGACCCCTGGATCGGGAAAATCCCCTGGAGAAGGGAATGGCTACCCACTCCATTATTCTTGTCTGGAGAATTCATTCCATGGACAGAGGAGCCTGGTGGGCTATGGTCCATGGGGTTGCAAAAAGTTGGACACGACTGAGTGACTAACACACCAAAAACAATAGTGTTTACTAACTGTGATTCTAATCAGAGATTACAGTTGTTTGTATACCATTGAATAAGGGATATTCCTTCATGATGCAGGAAAGCTTAAATTTTTGATAATATAGCTTTAGAAGGGATGCACATAGAATCGCTCTCACCAGTGTGACACATGTGGAAGACATAAGCCTGCCCAGAATTTGACCAGTGCTTTCTAACAAATAAGTATATGGCACTAAAATAATAATAAATTCCCATATATATCAATCTGGATATTAAGAATAAAAACTTTTTTATAAGTACTGAAGATTTACTGATGCAAGGTCAAATTGTCTTACACATAGTTATTTGATCAGCAAATCAATGTTAGTAGTATACATTCATAATGAGGTTTTTAACTTTTACAATCCTTTTCACCACCTATTATTTTCCTTTACAGTTGGCTGCACATAATGGCTTAGAATGTATGCCAATTAGCCATGGCCCATATGGATGTTTTGATGTGCCATATTTGTAAGCACATAGGGATCATGAATGATCTAACTTCTGTGTCATTGTAAGACATTTAGTACTAAATATCATCTGCCATGATAACAATGGTTTGCTGTTGGTCAGGAGACAGCTGAATTATTCTTTCCCAATTCAAGGTGGTACAGAAGAGGCTATTGCCAAGTGACAGACTTGTGTAGAAGAAGCAAAGATCTATATGACATGAGCTTTTTTTCATCAGTATTGAAAGCACAAGTGATTCTTGGCCTGAAGGTGAGTCACAGATGGACAGGGCTCAGATGGCACATGAAGACACAGAAGTGAGTAAGAATCCCTAGTGAGAGACAAAAGTGCATTTTGGCAAAACATGGATTTATCTCCTATATAGTGGGGTCATTACACACAATCCTTGCTCATTCCTCCATCTGGTTTCTATGTCAAATAGCATTAATTCAGCTTTTAGTGGTCTGATTCTCAACCAGTTCAAATACAGTAAGTATTACACACATGTACTGAAATGCACATGTATATGGTTCCATTTGTATGTAATTATTTGAGAATGGGTAAGGGTTAATGTTCAGATCAATGAAAGCAATAAATACATCATAGAAAAAGCCAAATTACTCTAGTGACAATTTTCGAAGGACAAGTGTAAAATGAAAGTTCATTCTTTAGAAGTCTTTTTCAATTTCCTTTTTATTTTGTCTTCAACATTAAATTCTTATCATTGAAAGAATTACCATTTTAGTGAAAAAATGACTAGATAAGAAAGAGAAATTAAGAAATGATTCAGTAGTTTACAAAAAATATTGGCTAATGAATAACTGTTTAAAGGAAGAAGAGTTTACTTTCCTCAGAGAGAAAAAGCACCAGAATTTAATGGTGACCATAGATTATATTCTTTAGATTATTTGACAGTTGATGTACAGCCATTCTAGCCAAGTAACAATACCAAGGTAATGTTAACATTATTACTTTTAGATCAGTAAAAATTGGAAGGTGATAAACTCAAAGTAATGTATTTTATTGAACTGTTTATAGTCTCAACTTAACTTTGTGCTTCACTGTCGTATCAGTTGAAAATGAGGCACAAATCTGCTGAGAGAATACTTGGGCATGGGCTTCCCAAAGAAATAAATATCTACTTTAAAGTTAGCTTTGTATGCTAATCCACCTAAAGGGGAAATTCAGCCCAACAATGTTTCATATATTTTATTAATCATTTTAAAGTTTGGTGACATACTAATAATTGCAAACTATTATTAAGGTTTAAGTTCCTGGACTACAGAAAGTTGTCCTTTGATCATATTTCAGTGACCTAAGCAAATTACTGCCCACAAAATGATGTAGCAGTTGCACTTAGAAACTAAGTATATACTGGAAAAAACTGGTTGATAGAATGCATATTCACAATATACTGTGAACATACATGGGCTGACAGGCATCAATATTTGTTGAGTTCCTATTGTACATAAAGCTTTGTGCTAGTTACTATGGGGAGATAACATGGCACAGAAAAATATACTTCCTCTTCTTGATACTTCAGTCTCATTGAGTTTCATAAGCCTATATATTCATGGGGAAAAAGGACTTTGGAATAAGTATCAAGCAAAATACTAATAAGCATGATAGAAATGGTCCAAAGAAAGACGGAAAATGGAGAGATGTGAGGAATAATCAAGAATGACTCAACTTTCATTGACAGTCTTTGATAACTATACAGGAACTAAACCCTAATTGGAATATAGTACATTCCCATCAATGCTTTCGAGCTAATGGAAAGGAACAACAGAAAGCTAGGCTGGCAGTGCTTCAAATGAAAATGTGCTCACTGATGACATGGTCTACCTCATATCTAATGTGAACAGATTGTGGAAGGTCAAAGGAAAAAAAATGATGGCAAATAACAGGGACAGAACTAGCTAGAGACCTTAATTAAAGCAACTCTATTTGGCTTTCTCTTTCCAAAAAGTAAGAAGCTGCCTAAAAGAAAGAAAAAAAAATGTTTCTATAATGAAGGTCCCTTTAAAAAATAACAACATTACCAAGAATGTAATTTAAAATTAGCCTGATAGCATAGAATTTTGTCATAAAACTGTATCGTTAACAGTTTTATTGAGAAACATGCTGATTTTGTGCTAACAAAATATAAATAATCACAGACATAATGCTCTTCTTGAGTGGGCCCTGTGTTAAAATAAATGCACTTGGTCAGTCATTTTTCCTTTTTAGCATCATGCTCCTGAAAGTAGACAATTGAGAATGGGTGTAATTACAAACTATTCAAATAGACTAACTCTACAGAACTATTTTTAAGCATCCATATTTCAATCAATAGTGCAGAAGGAACTCTAGTAGAAGTATTTTCTATTCTGACTAGATTTGAATATTTGTGTAAGTTGCATGATTCAAAACAATTAGACTAAAGTTATCTGTGAAAACCATATGGTGACATAAGTGATACAAGAGCAGTTAAACATTAAAAGTGTACCATTTGCATAGTTAGAAAGAAACACTGACAGGGAATATGTTTATTATTCAAGGAGTATACTACCTAATAGAAGGTATTATCTTTATATGTTAAATCTATCTGTATGAAAGCAACTGATTGCTCTTCAAAGAATTGTCAATATTGTATTAACTTGGGAAAAAAAAACCACAAAAAAAGGAGTAATGTCAGATGAAGAATTCAATTGTTTAAACAAGCTCATGAAAATTGTGGTTCTTGTAGTTAAATGAATGACAGAATTAATTTCTAACATTCTATTTGAATTTCTAATTTAATCTTAGCTAGTAGGATTATTCTTACAAATACTAAAGGTTGTAATCATGATTAATTTATTTAATTGGGGCTTCCCTGATAGCTCAGTTGGTAAAGAATTCACCTACAATGCAGGAGACCCCGGTTCGATTCCTGGGTCAGGAAGATCTGCTGGAGAAGGGATCCAGTGGAGAATGTCAAGTAAACATCAACATTATAGGAATCAGCTAACTAAAATGGATTGGAATGGGTGAATTTAAATCAGATGACCATTATATCTACTACAGTGGGTAAGAATCCCTTAGAAGAAATGGAGTAGTCATCATAGTCAACAAAAGAGTCTGAAATGGAGTCCTTGGGTGCAATCTCAAAAATGACAGAATGATCTCTGTTCATTTTCAAGGCAAACCATTCAATATTATGGTAACCCAAGCCTATGCCCCAAGCAGTAATGCTGAAGAAGCTGAAGTTGAATGGTTCTATGAAGACCTACAAGATCTTTTAGAACTAACACCCCCAAAATATATCATTTTCATTGTAGGGGACTAGAATGCTAAAGTAAGAAGTCAAGAAACACCTGGAGTAATGGGCAAATTTGGCCTTGGAGTACAAAATGAAGCAGGACATAACTAATTGAGTTGTGCCAAGAGAACCCACTGGTCATAGCAAACACCCTCTTCCAACAACACAAGAGAAGACTCTAGACATGAACATCACTAGATGGTCAAACAGAAATCAGATTGATAATATTCTTTCCAGGCAAAGATGGAGAAGCCCTATACAGTCAGCAAAAATGAGACTGGGAGCTGACTGTGGCTCAGATCATGAACTCCTTATTGCCAAATTCAGACTTAAATTGAAGAAAGTAGGGAAAATGTCTAGACCATTCAGGCATGTCCTAAATCAAATCCCTAACGATTATACAGTGGAAGTGATGAATAGATTTAAGGGATTAGATATGATAGACAGAGTGTCAGATGAACTATGGACTGAGGTTCATGACTTTGTACAGGAGAGAGTGGTCAAGACTATCCCCAAGATAATAAAATCAAAACAGCAAAATGGCTGTCTGAGGAGGCATTACAAACAGCTGTGAAAAGAAGAGAAGTGAAAAGCAAAGGAGAAAAGGAAAGAAATACCCATTTGAATGTAGACTTCCAAAGAATCGCAGGGAGAGATAAGAAAGCCTTCCTCAGTGATCAGAGCAAAGAATTAGAGGAAAACAATAGAATGGGAAAGACTAGAGATCTCTTCAAGAAAACTAGAGATACCAAGAGAACATTTCATGCAAAGATGGGCTCAATAAAGAACAGAAATGGTATGGACCTAACAGAAGCTGAAGATATTAAGAAGAGGTGGCAATAACACACAGAAGAACTGTACAAAAAAGATCTTCATGACCCAGATAATCATGATGGTATGATAACTAACATAGAGTCAGACATTCTGGAATGTGAAATCAACTGACCTTGGGAAACTTCACTATGAACAAAGCTAACGGAGGTGATGGAATTCTAGTCAAGCTATTTCAAAGATGATGCTGTGAAAGTGCTACACTCAAAATGCTAGCAAATTTGGAAAACTCAGCAGTGGCCACAGGACTGGAAAAGGTCAGTTTTCATCCCAGTCCCAAAGTAAGGCAATGCCAAATAATGCTCAAAATATCACACAATTGCACTCATCTCATATGCTAGTAAAGTAAAGCTCAAAATACTCCAAGCCAGGTTTCAACAATACATGAACCATGAACTTCCAAAAGTTCAAGCTGGCTTTAGAAAAGGCAGAGGAACCAGAGATCAAATTGTCAGCCTCTACTGGATCATCAAAAAAAAGCAAGAGTTTACATTGTGGAAAATTCTGAAAGAGATGGGAATACCAGATCACCTGACCTGCCTCTTAAGAAACCTGTATGCAGGTCAGGAAGCAACAGTTAGAACTGGACAGGGAACAACAGACTGGTTCCAATTAGGAAAATGAATATGTCAAGGCTGTATATTTTTACCCTGCTTACTTAACTTATATGCAGAGTGCCTCATGAGAAACGCTGGGCTGGAGGAAGCACAAGCTGGAATCAAGATTGCTGGGAGAAATAACAATAACCTCAGATATGTAGATGACTCCACCCTTATGGTCAAAAATGAAGAACTAAAGAGTCTCTTGATGAAAGTGAAAGAGGAGAGTGAAAAAGTCGGCTTAAACCTCAACATTCAGAAAACTAAGATCATGGCATCTGGTCCCACCACTTCATGGGAAATAGATGGGGAAACAGTGGAAACAGTGGCTGATTTTATTTTCCTTGGCTCCAAAACCACGGCAGATGATGATTGCAGCTATGAAATTAAAAGACAATTACTCCTTGGAAGAAAAGTTATGACCAACCTAGACAGCATATCAAAAAGAAAGACATTACTATGCCAACAAAGGTCCGTCTAGTCAAGGCTATGGTTTTTCCAGTGGTCATGTTTGGATGTGAGAGTTGGACTATAAAGAAAGCTGAACACTGAAGAATTGATGCTTTTGAACTGTGGTGTTTGAGAAGACTCTTGAGAGTCCCTTGGACTGCGAGGAGATCCAACCAGTCCATCCTAAAGGATACCAGTCCTGGGTGTTCATTGTGAAGACTGATGTTGAAGCTGAAACTCCAATACTCTGGCAACCTGATGTGAAGAGCTGACTCATTTGTAAAGACCCTGATGCTGGGAAAGATTGAGGGCAGGAGAAGCGTACAACAGAGGATGAAATGGTTGGATGGCATCACTGACTCAATGGACATGGGTTTGGGTGGACTCCGGGAGTTGGTGATGGACAGGGAGGCCTGGCATGCTGCATTTCACGGGGTTGCAAAGAGTCAGACATGACTGAGTGACTGAAATGGACTGAACTGAACTGATACAAACTGACATATGATAGCCACATATTAACATTAAATTTACTTTGTTTTGTAATATGGACTTTTTCTTTACAAATTTAGTTGTAAAAAAATTACTATGAGATAAAAAGCAGACCAGAGACTGCTGGGTTTTAGAACTTTCAACCTTTTTTGTTGTAGGCTGAGGAAGGTCTAAGGACCCATATTATTCCTGTCAGTATTATATACTTGACAGAGATGGATAACTACGAACTGTGGAAAATTCTGAAAGAGATGGGAATACCAGAACACCTAACCTGCCTCTTGAGAAATCTGTATGCAGGCCAGGAAGCAACAGTTAGAACTGGACACGGAAAAACAGACTGGTTCCAAATAGGAAAAGGAGTATGTCAAGGCTGTATATTGTCACCGTGCTTATTTAACTTATATGCAGAGTACATCATGAGAAACGCTGGACTGGAAGAAACACAAGCTGGAATCAAGAGTGCCGGGAGAAATATCAATAATCTCAGATATGCAGATGATACCACCCTTATGGCAGAAAGTGAAGAGGAACTCAAAAGCCTCTTGATGAAAGTGAAAGTGGAGAGTGAAAAAGTTGGCTTAAAACTCAACATTCAGAAAACAAAGATCATGGCATCCGGTCCCATCACTCCATGGGAAATAGATGGAGAAACAGTGGAAACAGTGTCAGACTTTATTTTTGGGGCTCCAAAATCACTGCAGATTGTGATTGCAGCCATGAAATTAAAAGATGCTTACTCCTTGGAAGAAAAGTTATGACCAACCTAGACAGCATATTCAAAAGCAGAGACATTACTTTGCCGACTAAGGTCCATCTAGTCAAGGCTATGGTTTTTCCAGTAGTCATGTACAGGTGTGAGAGTTGGACTGTAAAGAAGGCTGAGCGCCAAAGAATTGATGCTTTTGAACTGTGGTGTTGGAGAAGACTCTTGAGAGTCCCTTGGGCTGCAAGGAGATCCAACCACTCCGTTCTGAAGGAGATCAGCCCTGGGATTTCTTTGGAAGGAATGATGCTAAAGCTATACTTTTTTTCCAGTACTTTGGCCGCCTCATGCGAAGAGTTGACTCATTGGAAAAGACTTTGATGCTGGGAGGGGTTGGGGGCAGGAGAAGAAGGGGACGACCCAGGATGAGATGGCTGGATGGCATCACGGACTCGATGGACGTGAGTCTGAGTGAACTCCGGGACTTGGTGATGGACAGGCAGGCCTGGCGTGCTGCAATTCATGGGGTCACAAAGAGTCGAACACGACTGAACAACTGAACTGAACTGAACTGAGGAGTTTTCTATGTGAGGATTTCTGTGACTTGGGTCAAAACCAGGAGTCAGAGAAGAAAAGAGCAAACAACAAAAAAACAAATAAACAAACAAAAACCAGGAAACAGCATGGTGCTTGCCTTTCACATTTTCACTCCCTTTTCCAGGAGCTTAATATTCCTACTTTGCAAGGTCTTCAGGTAATTGCTTTTCATATTTAGTTCATTTTTTTCTTTCTTGTTTTTTTTTTTTTTTTTTTAAGTAGAAATCTGTGTCAGAGAGGCCTATAATGGGATTATTCCTAATTGATCAGGATAAGAATTTCAGTTTGAATTTAAGATGGGGACATGGATTCTTTGGTGGAATAATTCAACTCCAAAGGACAAAGTAGGTTCTACTATGCTCTGTCAGTGATACTTAAGGTAACATTGGATATAAGCTTGAGCAGGTTAACCTTTATCCTGCAGCTGAAAATTAAGGTTAGTTTTGAGATCTCTGTCCAATAATGAAATATATCTTGAATTTGTCACTTGTTCTGAGGTAGGAAGTTCAATAAGTAAAACACCAGGTTTCCAGAATGTGTATGGGAAATCAGATATCCTCAGGATGCATAAGACTCCTGCTGTTCTGTATTGAACTCAAAAGTTTTGGTCTACTCAATTATTTTGACAGATTTATTTACTGTATATATATATATATATATATATATATATATATATATATATATATATATATATAAAATTTTAAAAACATTAAAATATATTGAAAAGAAAAGTGTACTTCAACAGATATGACTGCCCTCTAGTGGGGGTCATCCAAACTACAAACCATAGTTAGCAAGGTTTCCAGGAAATTCTGAGGAAGAACCTGACAAAATCAAATAAATACTGTTAACATCAAGGATTTTTTGTGTTCATCCTAAAGACACAAAATTTTGTTGGATGTTAGATTTTCTAAGGTCCATTATTTATCCTATAGATAGTGACTTTCTTTTTAGTTCCTAGTTCTAAATTGCAAGCACAGGTATATTTGTAAACTTTGTACCTTTTAATCCCCTTCATCCCCTCTACCTCCACCCACCACCCCCCACCTCCCACTCCTGCCTCTGGCACCACAAGTGTACTCCCTGTTTCAACAAGTTCGGGTTTTTTATACTTAAAAAAAATAATAATTGCTCTGAAAATTTTCCCTAAATTTGGAGCTCTAGCCAGTGTCTTTGCTTCAAGAAAACATCAAGGTGTATTACTTTACTTTGCATTTATGTTGAACTTACTAATATAATGGGTATTTTTATCTAAATTAATTCAACAAATAGTTATTGAGAAACTATAGTATTCTGTAAATATAAAAGGAATGCTTCATCAGGAAAGAGTAACAATTATAAACATGAATGTACCTAACAACAGACTTCTGAAACACATGAAGGAAAAAAACAAAATTAAAAAGAAAAATGGACAAACTCATAAACACAGAGAGTTTAAGATTCTTCACTAAGTAACTGGCAGAACAACTAGAAAAAGAAATATGTGAAGACATTAACTGAAGTAACTGTTCACTGGCCTATCCCTTCTCCAGGGGACCTTTTCGACCCAAGAATCAAACTGGTGTCTCCTGCATTGCAGCAGTTGGGATTATTTACCAGCTAAGCTACCAGGGAAGCCCCAAGGATAGGATAAAGGACATCTTATTTAGCAACGCTGCTGACATACAGTGCCTGATTCTGGGCTGTCTCATGTACTAGGAGATAAAAGCCTACACATGGCATTATTGAGACATTTGAATTTTCATTTGGAATTAGACAATATTGGATATATGTTAAATTTTCTGATTTTGATAACTCACTGTGGTTACATAAGAGATGTCTTAAAGAAAAAAACAACACTTAAATATTTATAGGCAAGTGAGCATGTGTGCAAGTTATTCTCATATGATAAGAAGGAGAAAGAAAGAGTGAGAAAGACAGACTGAGAGGCAGAGAGAGAGAGAACAAATAATAAAATAATAGGGAACAACTGGAGAATCTGGGTAAAGTATTTCTTGTACTATTCTTGTAACTTTTCTGCAAATTTGAAATTATGTAATAATAGAATGGGCAGTATGCTTGGCCATCTGCCTCTTGTTTCAATATTATTTGGACAGAACAGACACGGGGGTTCCCCTTCTTTTAGCTTCCAAGCATTATCTTACCTCCTTCCCAGTCACTACCTCAGGGACTATCCTATGGCTCTTTCTCTGCTTCTGGGACTAGCCAACACTGTTTATTGTGGTTACCTCCTTATTATCAGCCATCAGCTCCCAGATTCATCAGAATTATTCCACTAATGTGGATGCTGCATCAACTTCAAGGTCAATCTGTATCTGTATGTCTCTAGTGTCTACCATTCTCTGGGCTTCTATTGAAAAGGTGACCACATGGCCATAAAGAACATAGGCTACCTCTTCTGCGAGGTGGCCCAGGAGAAATGCAAGGACACTGAGTGTCTCTCAAAGATATAAAACCAGTGCAGTGACTGTGCCCTCTTTCAGAACTGGCAGAGGCTATCCCCAGATGAGTGGAGTGCCAGCCTGGATGCCATAGAAGCTGCCGTGGCCCTGGAGAAAAATGTGTACCAAGTCTTTTTGGATCTGTGTCCCCTGTATTCTGCCTTCACAGACCTCATCTCTGTAACTTGCTGGAGAGCCACTGCCTGGATGAGGAGGTGGAACACATCAAGAAGATGAGCAGCCATCTGACTAATCTTGACAGGCCAGCTGGTCTCCAAGTGAGGAGTCTACCAAGAGCACAGCCAGGAGCCTTTGAGTCCCAGTAGCCTTTGAAAGGCCCCTCTCAACTATCTAGTAACAGAGTTTCTTTCTGAGCCTCTCTGGCCAGCCACTAGGCAGCTTTTTAACCAACTTGGATCCTTATCCTAGGCCAAATGGAAACAATAACATTTTTTGCAGCATAAACTAAAATTTTACCCCCAAATACACATGGTGCTGTGGGAGCACAGAATATAGGAGCCTAACGTAGTTTGGGGAGTAAAGACCACTTTTCCTGAGGAATGATTCATGATCTAGCCCCCTGAGGCCAGTCATGAGACCTAGATGTTCACAGCCCTCATTCTATGCTTCTAAAATATTATTGAATTATTCTTAGTTTTGGAATGTGGCCAATTCTTGAGGTTTCAGGGAAGAATGCATATTTATAGATAAAATGCAAGTGATTGTATGAAATAAAAATGATGCTGTTTCTTCAAACTAAATTTTTACCTAGAAGAATTCTACTTGGCATAATAATCAATATTAAAATAATCCATATTTTTGAGAAGAATAGGTGAGACTTGAGTCTTCACCTATTGCTTGTTCTCTGACTTACTTTTGATGTCTGATAGGTATTATCATCACCCCATCATGGTTGAAACTTAAATCCCATTCATCGATGCAAAAGTGGGCAGGCCCAATCTTTAGTAAACCTCATAACCTAGAGAGTTGAGATAGTCTTCAGGGTTGTCTGATACATGATATTCACTAACTTCTTATAGGTTGTATTGCTATATAGTTCAAGTACTGTTCCACAAGTTGTGGGAGATAAAAGGAAACATGAAAGAATATTTGAATGACCCCTAAAATACTGGGTAGTCTGGTGAAAGCAAGCTATGTATATATAAAGACTAAAATACAAGGCAATCTAGGATAAGACAAATTGAGATTAGAGCTGGTATCAGAGTCTGTTTTACCCTTTTGACTCCCATAAGGTGATTCTAGGCTGGCCTTGACTCTGATGGCAGGCATACTTATAAAGTAGTATGAGAACCACTCAGAAGTGTACTACTGAAGCATCCTATTTTGTATTCTAAAATATTTACTATTCCAAAGGAGACATTTATATTCTGAGATAATCTAAAAAAGGGAACAGATTTGGGTAGTGGAAGGTATATATTCAGTACCTGAGAAGAAACTTAAACTTACCTCCTGGCTTTCTTTAACAATAATACTTAAATGTTGTAGTACTGTAAATAATTTATGTTGAGGGTGCGTCCATAAGATGAGCAGAGAAACAGGATGGGGAGACCACTTTCTCCCTCACAAATTCATTGAAAGAACATTTGAACACTGAGCAAATTCCACAAAACAACTTCTAAACACAGGCAGAGGACACCAGGCACCCAGAAATGCAGCCCATTGTCTTTGAAAGGAGGTAGGACAAAATATAAAAGATAAAAACAGAGTCAAAATAGTTAGGGATGCATATCCATCCCAGGAGGGAGTCATAAAACAGGAGAAGTTTCCAAACACCAGGAAACCCTCTCACCAGCAGGTCTGTGGGGAGTCTTGGAATCTCAGAGGGCAACATAAGCAGGATGAAACATAAATAAATAAACAAAACCCACAGATTACGTGCCTAACAATAACTCCCAGGGGAGAAGGAGCCCAGACGCTCACGTCCACCACCAGCAAGTGAGGGGCTGAACAGGGAGTTGTGGACTGCATTGCTTAGGGTAAGGACCAGGCCTAAATGCCCTGAGGGCAATCTGAGGAAGCTAAGGTAAGACAGGAACCCAAACTGTGGGATAGCCAGAGACAGAGAGAAAAGAGAGAGAGAACTTTCCGGTGAAAAGCCCTAACCTAAGGCACTGCTGGGCCCACTCATGTGAAAAAAGGACTGAGCGAATACCAGAGGAGAGCTGGCCGGCTGTGAACTGGCCATCCCCCACTGGAGGCAGAGAGCCAGGTGGGTGACAGCCAGAGCCAGAAAGGGGCAATCTTGGCCCCAGAGACAGCATCCTCTACCAAACTGAGAGCAGGCTGCCAGTTTCTAATCAAGTCTTCCTGGGGTCCTGGACAGTTGACATCCACCAGGAGGGGTGCAGCCAGATATTAGATCCCCAGAAGAGACACACAGCACACCTGAAATGGCGCTCCCACTGCAAACTCAGGAAACTGAGCTGCTGGGACGGGGGAAGCAATAAGATACACCACACCTGGGGAGTGTGTGATCACCAAGCACCTGGTTGCCTGAGCTACTCAGAGCTGGGAAGGGCACAAAATGCAGGCCTAACCAAGTCTGTGCCTTTGTGGAGTACCCAAGAATCTGAACCTGAGTGGCTTAGACCTGGGAAGTGCACCCAACCCAGGGCCCATGTTAGACAGTTCCCCTGCAGAGCAACCTGGAGCCTGAGAAGTGTAGACTGGGAAAGCACACATGCCGTGAGCAGTGGGCAAACCCAGTGTGGCTGAGACAGTGTGAGTGCTCCTCACACATGCCAGTGATATTTGTTTGCAGTGTTTCTCCCTCCCCAGAGCATAACTGAACAAGTGAGCCTAAATAAATGACCACCTTTGCCCACTTGTGTCAGGGCAGAAATTAGATACTGAAGAGACTTGCAAACAAAAGAAGCCAAAATAAACAGAGGGAAGTACTTTGGAAGTGACAGGTGCAGCAGATTAAAACCCTGTAGTCAGCATCAACTACACTGGAGGGGCCTATAGATATTGAGAAGTATAAGCTGGAACAAGGAACTATCTGAAACTGAACTGACCCCACAGTATCACAACAGCTCCAGAGAAATTCCTAGATATATTTTTACTATTACCATTTTTACTTTTTTTTTTTAATTTTTAAATCCTCTATTACTCCTTTAATTTTCATTTTTTATAACTACTATTACCTTGGAAAAAAAGACCCTATTTTTTAAAGCAAACTACATGTATATTTTTTATATTTTTTGTGATTTTTTTGTTCTTGTTTTTTTTTTTTTTTAATATTGTATTTTTGAGAGTCTAACCTCTACTCTAGATTTTTAATCTTTGCTTTTTGGTATTTGTTATCAATTTTAAACCTTTAAAAAGCCAATCTTCAGTACCCATTTTTACTTAGGACAGTGATTACTGGCTTGATTGCCCTCTCCTCATTTTGACTCTCCTTTTTCTCCCCTAGGTCACCTCTATCTCCTCCCTCCCCCTTCTCTTCTCTACCCAAATCTGTGAATCTTTTTGGGTATTCTGGGCTGTGGAGAATACTTAGGGAACTAATTACTGGCTAGATCTTCCTCTCTCCTTTTGACCACCCCTTGTCTCCTCCTGGTCACCTCTAGTTCATTCCTCCCTCTTCTCTTCTTGATGTATATCCGTGAACTTCTCTGAGGGTTCCAGACTATGAAGAGCAAATAGGGATTTGATTACTGGCTAGATTGCTCTCTCCCCTTTTCATTCCTTCTCTTCTCCCCCTGGTCACCTCTATCTCCTACCTCCTTCTTCTTTTTTCCATGTAACTCAGCAAATCATTCTGGGTGTCCCTCATTGTGAAGAATGTTTTCTCCATTAACCAGATGTCTTATCATTGGTGCTGTATGGATGGAGAAGTCTTGAGTCTACTGTGAGAATAAGACTGAAAACAAGAGTCAGGTGGCTTAAATCCAAAACCTGAGAACACCAAAGATGCTGAAGCCAGGGGACATTAATCAATAAGAGCTCAGCCAAAAGTCTCCATACCTTCACTGAAACCAAGCTTTACCCAAGAGCCAACACGTTCCAGAGCAAGACATACCATGTACATTCTCCAGCAACACAGAAACATAGCCCTGAGCTTTAATATACAGGCTGCCCAAAGCCACACCAAACCATAGACATCGCAAAAGAGAGAAGAAATCAAGCTCCACCCACCAGAACTCTGATGCAAGCTTCCCTAACCAGGAAACCTTGAAAAGCCACTCGTCCAATCCCATTCACAGTGAGGAACCTCCACAATAAAGAGGGATCTCCAAAATTCAGAAAGGCCACCCCAAACAGAGCAATCTAAACAAGATAAAAAGGCAGATAAATACTCAGCAGGTAAAGGAATATCATAAAAGCCCACCAAACCAAACAAAAGAGGAGGGGATAGGGAATCTACCTGAAAAATAATTCAGAATAATGATAGCAAAAATGATCCAAAATCTTAAAACAAAATGGAGTTACAGATATATAGCCTAGAGATAAGGATTGACAAGATACAAGAAATGATTAACAAGGACCTAGAAGATATAAAAAAGAGTCAATCAATAACGACTAATGCAAACATGACATAAAAAACACTCTGGAGGTAACCAACAGAACAACTGAGGCAAAAGATAAGATAAGTGAGATGGAAGATAGAACAGTGGAAATCAATGAAATAGAGAGGAAAAAGGAAAACAAATTAAAAGAAATGAGGATAACCTCAGAGACCTTTAGGACAATGTCAAATGTCCCAACATTCAAATCATAGAGTAGCAGAAGAAGAAAACTAAAAGAAAGGCTATGAGAAAATACTTGAAGAGATAATAGTTGAAAACTTCCCTGAAATAGTCACCCAAGTCCAAGAAATCCAGAGAGTCCCAAACAGGATAAACCCAAGGCAAAACACCCCAAGACACATATTAATCAAATTAACAAAGATCAAACACAAAGAACAAATATTAAAAGCAGCAAGGGAAAAACAACAAATAACACACAAGGGGATTCCCATAAGGATAACAGCTGATCTTTCAATAGAAACTCTTCAGGCCAGGAGGAAATGGGAGGACATACCTGAAGTGACAAAAAAGAAAAACCTACAACCCAGATTACCGTACCCAGCAAGGATCTCATTCAAATATAAAGGAAAAATCAAAAGCTTTCCAGACAAGCAAGAGCTCAGAGAATTCAGCACCACCGAACCAGCTCTTCAACAAATACTAAAGGATCTTCTCTAGACAGGAAACATAGAAAAGATGTATAAACTCGAACCCAAAACAACAAAGTAAATGACAACAGAATCATACTTAGCAATAATTACATTAAGTGTAAATGGGTTGATGACCCAACCAAAAGACAAAGACTGGCTGAATGGATACAAAAACAAGACCCCTATATATGCTGTCTACAAGAGACCCACCTCAAAACAAGGGACACATACAGACTAAAAGTGAAGGGCTGGAAAAAGATATTTCATGCAAATAGAGACCAAAAGAAAGCAGCAGTAGCAATACTCATATAAAATAAAATAGACTTTGAAATGAAGGCTGTGAAAAGAGATAAAGGACACAATGATCAAAGGGTCAATCCAGGAAGAAGATATAAAAATAAATACATATGCACCCAACATTGGAGCACTGCAACACATAAGGCAAATGCTAACAAGTATGAAAGGGGCAATTAACAGAAACACAATAATAGTGGGAGACTTTAATACCCACCTAACATCTATGAATAGATCAAATAAACAGAAAATTAGCAAGGGAACACAAACTTTAAATGATACAATGGACCAGTGAGGAATAATAACTATAGGACTTTTCACACAGAACAATGACTTTCCCTTTTTCCTCAAGTGCATATGAAACATTCTCCAGGATAGATCACATCCTGGGCCATAATTCCAGCCTTGGTAAATTCAAAAAAGTTGATATCATTCCAAGCATCTTTTATGATCACAATACAGTAAGATTAGATGTCAACTACAGGGAAAAAAAAAAAAAAACTATTAAAAATACAGACATGTGGAGGCTAAAAAACACACTTCTGAATAACCAACAAATCACAGAAGAAATTAAAAAACAAATCAAAATCTGCATAGGACTGAATGAAAATGAAAACACAACAATCCAAAACCTATGGTACTCAGTAAAAGCAGTGCTAAGGGGAAGATTCATAGTAATGCAAGCTTACCTCAAGAAACTAGAAAGAAGTCACATAAATAACCTAACTCTACACCTAAAGCAACTAGAAAAGGAAGAAATGAAGAACCCTAGGATTAGTAGAAGGAAATAAATCATAAAAATTGGTGCAGAAATAAATGAAAGTAAACAAAGAGACCATAGCAAAAATCAAAAAGGCTAAAAGCTTGTTCCTTCAGAAGATAAATAAAATAGACAAACCAATAGCCAGACTCATCAAGAAACAAATGGAGAAGAATCAAATAAACAAAATTAGAAATGAAACTGGAGTCATCACAACAGACAACACAAAAATACAAAGGACCATAAGAGACTACTACCAGCAACTATATGCCAACAAAACGGATGACTTGGTAGAAATGGACAAATTCCCAGAAAAGTACAGCTTTCCAAAACTGAACCAGGAAGAAATAGAAAATCTTAACAGACCCATCACGAGGATGGAAATCGAAACTGTAATCAGAAATCTTCCTGAAAAAAAAAAAAAAAAAGCCCAGGAGCAGATGGCTTCACAGCTGGATTCGACCAAAAATTTAGAGACAAGCTAACACCTATCCTACTCAAACTCTTCCAGAAAATTGCAGAGGAAGGTAAACTTCCAAACTCATTCTATGAGGCCAACATCACCCTAATACCAAAGCCAGACAAAGATGCCACAAGAAAAGAAAACAACAGGCCAATAACACTAATGAACATAGATGCAAAAATCCTTAACAAAATCCTTGCAAACAGAATCCTACATATTAAAAAGATCATACATCATGACTAAGTGGGCTTTATCACAGGAATGCAAGGATTCTTCAATATCTTCAAATCAATCAATGTAATACACCACATTAAAAAAAATGAAAAATAAAAACCATATGATTTTTTTCAATAGATGCAGAGAAAGACTTTGATCAAATTCAACATCCATTTATGATAAAAGCCCTCCAGAAAGCATGCATGAAATGAGCATACCTCAACATAATAAAGCCATATATGACAAACGCACAGCAAACTTTATCCTCAATGGTGAAAAATTGACAGCATTTCCCCTAAAGTCAGGAACAAGACCACGGTGCCCACTCTCACCACTACTATTCAACATAGTTTTGGAAGTTTTAGCCACAGCAATCAGAGAAGAAAAGGAAATCAAAGGAATCCAGATTGTAAAAGAAGAAGTAAAACTCTCAGTGTTTGCAGGTGACATGATCCTCTACATAGAACACCCTAAAGTCTCCACCAGAAAATTACTAGACTTAATCAATGAATATAGTAAAGTTGCAGGATATAAAATTAACACACAGGAATCCCTTGCATTCCTATACACTAACAATGAGAAAACAGAGAAATTAAGGAAACAAATTCACCATTGCAATGAAAAGAATAAAGTACTTAGGAATGAATCTACCTAAAGAAACAAAGGACCTATATACAGAAACCTAAAATCATTGATGAAAGAAATCAAATATGACACAGATAGAGAAATATACTGTTTTCATGGATCAGAAGAATAAATATAGTGAAAGTGAGTATACTACCCAACGCAATCTATAGATTCAATGCAATCCCTATCAAGCTACCAATGGTATTTTCCACAGAACTAGAACGAATAATTTCAAAATTTGTATGGAAAATTCAAAAAACCTCAAATAGCCAAAGCAATCTTGAGAAAGAAGGATGGAACTGGATGAATCAACCTGCCTGACTTCAGGCTATACTACAGATCTACAGTCATCGAGAAAATATGGTAACAGAACAAAGACAGAAATATAGATCAATGGAACAAAGTAGAAAACCCAGAGATAAATCCACACACCTGTGGACACCTTATCTTTGACAAAGGAGGCAAGAGTATACAATGGATTAAAGATAATCTCTTTAACAAGCGGTGCTGGGAAAACTGGTCAACTTCTTGTAAAAGAATGAAACTAGAACACTTTCTAACTCCACACACAAAAATAAACTCAAAATGGATTAAAGATCTTCATGTAAGACCAGAAACTATAAAACTTCTAGAAGAAAACATAGGCAAAACCCTCTGACAAATCACAGCAGGATCCTCTATGACCCACCTCCCAGAATATTGGAAATAAAAGCAAAAATAAACAAATGGGACCTAAGTAAAAGTAAAAGCTTCTTCACAACAAAGGAAAGTATATGGAAGGTGAAAAGACAGCCTTCAGAATGGGAGAAAATGATAGCAAATGAAGTAACTGACAAAGAATTAATCTCAAAAATATACAAGCAACTCCTGCAGCTCAATTCCAGAAACATAAACTACCCAATCAAAAAATGGGTCAAAGAACTAAACAGACATTTCTCCAAAGAAGACATACAGATGGCTAAAAAACACATGAAAAGATGCTCAACATCACTCATTATCAGAGAAATGGAAATCAAAACCACTATGAGGTAGCATCTCATGCCAGTCAGAATGGCTGCGATCAAAAAGTCTACAAGCATAAATGCTGGATGGGTGTGGAGAAACGAAAACCCTCGTACACTGTTGGTGGGAATGCAAACTAGCACAGCCACTATGGAGAACAGTGTGGAGATTTCCTTAAAAAACTAGAAATAGAACTGCCATACGACCCAGCAATCCCACAGCTGGGCATATACACTGAGGAAACCAGAATTGAAAGAGACATGCGTATCCCAATATTCAACCCAGGACTGTTTATAATAGCCAGGACATGCAAGCAACCTAGATGTCCTTAGGGATATGAATGGATAAGAAAGCTGTTATACATATACACAATGGAATATTATTCATCCATTAAAAGGAATCAGTTCTAATGAGGTGGATGAAGCTGGAGCCTATTGCACAGGGTGAAGTAAGTCAGAAAATAAAACACCAACACAGTATACTAACTCCTATATATGGAATTTAGAAAGATGGTAATGATGACCCTATATTTAAGACAGCAAAAGAGACACAGATGTATAGAACAGTCTTTTGGACTCTATGAAGGAAGGCGAAGGTGGGATGATCTGAGAGAAAAGCATTGGCATATATATTATCATGTGTGAAACAGATCACCAGTCCAGGTTTGATGCATGAGACAGGGTGCTCAGGGATGGTGCACTGGGATGACATTGAGGAATTGGATGGGGAGGGAGGGGGGGTCCAGAATTTGAAACACATGTAAACCCATGGCTGATTCATGTCAATATATGGCAAAACCACTGCAATATTGTAAAGTAATTAGCCTCCAATTAAAGTAAATATTTTTTGTTAGCCATCTGTATGTCTTCTTTGGAGAAATGTCTATTTAGTTCTTTGGCCCATTGTATGAGTGACTGCAAAAGAGACACAGATGTATAGAACAGGCTTTTGGGCTCTGTGGGAGAGGGCGAGGGTGGGATGATTTGGGAGAACGGCATTGAAACATGTATAATACCATATGTGAAACGAATCGCCAGTCCAGGTTCGATGCATGATACTGGATGCTTGGGGCTGGTGCAGTGAGACGACCCAGAGGGATGATACGGGGACGGAGGAGAGAGGGGGTTTCAGGATGGGGAACACGTGTATACCTGTGGTGGATTCATTTTGATGTATGGCAAAACCAATACAATATTGTAAAGTAATTAACCTCTAATTAAAATAAATAAATTTATATTTAAAAAATAAAAAATATATAGTAAATATTTTTTTAAAGTGAAGAGAAAAATGATAGAAAAAATAAATAATTTATGTTGTTTTTAAGTCTTTACTAGAAATGTCAGCAAAGGGTCAGAGCAAATATTTCAGAAACCAATACTTCTCCCAAATTATAAGTAAAAACATAAGTAACCCTTCAAGAATATCATGTCAAGAATATGATACATTCTAAGATAAAATGTCAAACATTTTAAATTGGAGTGCTAAAATACTTGATTACTTAAAAAAATCAAAAATTGCAAATCAAGATATAACTGATTCATTTTTTTGCACTTAGCTTTAAACTGTCTAAATAACTTTGACAGAGACTTTAATTATCTGATCTGTATTATCAGTTATATGTGCAATCTTTAAAAATGATACAAATGAACTTATTTACAAAACAGAGATATACCCACAGACATAGAAAAGAAAAAAAAAAAAAAACCTTCTTGTTACCAAAGTGGAAGTGGGGAGTGATGAATTATTAATTTGGGATTAATGGATACACACTACTATATATAAATTAAACAACAAGAATTTATGGTATACCATAAGGAATTATAGTTAATATCTTTTAATAACTTATAATGGAAAATAATCTGAAAAAGAGTATATATAACTGAATCTGGGAAAGACTGAATGCAGGAGAAGCAGACAACAGAGGATGAGATGGGTGGATGGCATCCCTGACTCAATAGACATGAGTTTGAGCAAGATCCAGGAGTTGATGATAGACAGGGAAGCCTGGTGTGCTGCAGTCCATGGGGTCACAAAGAGTCAGACACGACTGAGCGACTGAACTGAACTGAAATGATAACTGAAACACTTTGCTGTATACTTGAAACATTACAAATCAACTATACTTCAATAAAAATTACCTTATCTATATATAGATCAAAGCAATTTTGTGAGGATGTATTATTTTCATCAGATAAAAACTGATGCACAACACGGATAAAGAATTTCCCAACAACCCATAGTATATATAATTTATATGCATGTAGATATACCCTTTTACTCTTATGAAAATAACTCTTTAGATAATGAAATGAGTGTTCCTTTCAGGTATCTTAGTAGGGGAGATTTATTTTACTTTTCTTGTGCAATTTTTACCTTAAAATAGAATAGAGAGGGCCTATTTATTTTCTTCTACATCAATTTATTCTTTAATTATGCTATTTTATTTACCCAATAAATATCCTTTAACTTCTTCTTCATCCCTACATATGGGAAGTCATTTTCCTTTAAGTTCCTGAAATAATAAATTGTATCCTAGGTTTTTGAAAGAACTTGCAGATGAGGATTTCAAGCTACTCTCATAATCATTAAAGAATCATAAGGAATGAGGAAATGATGGGAAAATGATAATAGGCAAATCAAGTCATCGTTTTCCAAAAGGTTTAGATGAAAGTATATTACCTAGATTATACTCCAATGTATCAATATTTGCAATAACACAGGACACATTTTATTTGAATGTTAAAGAGATGACTTGAGGACATTTGGAAATAATTGTAGGAACACTAGTGGACACTAACGTGTAAAAAAGAAAAGTGGCAGAAAGACTCATCTCCTTTGTTCACTGATGGACCAGGAGGTGGCTGTCAATATTGATCAACAGTGCCCTTCCATAATAATGTGCTCTATCCATTCCACAGACTGAGGCCAAATCAAATGTCCAGTTTTTAATGATAAGAATTTGCATGATTTCAATACTAATAACAAACCAGGAAAACCCACAGTATTAAAATTATACCACAGATGAGAACTGTCAACACCAAGGTCGAAGGGGTTCATTAGCTATAGCAAACTTTTTACTCTTCCTTTTCTCTGGATAGCATAATACTGATCAGCATGAACTTAACAGGTTACGCTAAAAAAAAAAAAAAAATTGAAGATGAATTAGGGACATATTGACTCATGAAACTCTGATAGGTTTTATCAAGAAAACTCTGCACACAAGTGATCCATAATTGGTTGTCAAACTGCCATAGCGTCTCTCAATCAAGCCCTAGTTGAATTAAAATGTGGGAAAGGGAAGGATATCATTATCCCCTATATATACAAATTGTTTCCATTGTAGTCTGTGTTACAATTCTACTTGAGAAATGACTTGAAACATTCATGAATGCCTTTAAGGCCTGTAAGCAACTCATTATTTTCATACTGTAGAGAATGAAAATGAAAAAAAAAAATCTAAATCTGTAACTACATCTTAGGACCTTGCCAAGTTTCTTCCAAGACATTATAGAATTACTAAAAAATCCCAAGGAAAGCAACTTCTATTACCATAGCATTACAGTAGTTCTACTCACATGAAGCCCTTTACAAAGCTAGCATTGAAGGCTGATGGACAGGATCAGCATACCTTTATAACAGATATTAGTTTTTTTCTGGATATAGTTTCTATTTTTAAGAAACTTTAAAAATACAACTTTTACCTCTGGCTGCAAAAGCAATACTGAAAAAAAGTAATAAACTAAGAAAATATCTGTAGTGTAATGACCCAAAGATGAAAACTGACATGACTGCAAGTTTCTGCACTGTTTACTCTATTTCAATGTATTACATATGTACATTTTATTCATAAATTGGTATCCTACTTTATTGGCCTCTCCTTCAGAGGACTTTTTCAAGTAACAGTATACCACCACTGTTTACCCATGATATTAGATGTTCATCTAAAATATTATTCTTATAGCTATATAGTTGCTAAATGTAGGTCACAGTTTAGCTCTATAATCTAGCTGAAATTGCATAATGCTTTGATTATCTAATTTATATGCTATGAATATAATCTCTTAGAGATTTGTGTTTTAGTTAATTAAACCTAAAATATTTTCCCCAAATAATTCTTTCTGAATAGTGTATAACTTATGTATGTTTGGGGGCTTCCCTGGTGGCTCAGACAGTAAAATATCTGCCTATAATACCTATAATGTGGGAGACCTGGGTTCAATCCCTGGGTCAGGAAGATCTCCTGGAGAAGGAAGTGGCAACCCACTCCAGTATTCTTGCCTGGAAAATTCCATGGATGGTGGAACCTGGTAGGAGTCCATGGAGTCGCAAAGAGTCGGACACGACTGAGCAACTTCACTTCACTTTATGTATGTTTTGCCTGTCATCATTCCTAGCACTGAAGTACAAAAGGCTTTGAAACAGATACCTTCTTACAGATAAATTTTTAAGTATGTAAAATGTTTCTACCCAAATAATTTGACAGAAAGCATGTACAAAACAAGCATTCCTGGCTTCTCTGCAAGTCTTTATCTGGAGAAAAAGAAAAATTCAAGTGTGTAAGACTCACTTTTAATAAAATTATCTATTGTTATTACACTGTTTGCAAAGAAGGAATTTCTCATTCATCATTGTCCATACTATTCACTTATATTTCTAAACATAAACAACATGATTAGAGAAATCACAAATGTATGAATAACAGACAAAAAGGGCTTGTTTCTGAAATATTCACAATAATTTGAAATATATTTATCTTGTCCACTTTGGCATAATTTGTTCAGAAGCATAGAATATTTTCAGTGCTCAAGGTTCAAATACAACATTTCTTTTGCCAATACTTTAATTAATGGGTACAGTAATTTATTTGAGATAAAAAATTCAATATCATGAATTCATAAAATATTTGCTATTTTTTTCTTTTTATTCAAAATTGCTATTATAAACACTAACTGCCACTGCCGAGTTTTCAAATATGCTGGCATATAGAGTGCAGCACTTTCACAGCATCAACTTTTAGGATTTTAAATAGCTCCACTGGAATTCCATCACCTCCACTAGTTTTGTTCATAGTTATGCTTCCTAAGGCCCACTTGACTTAGCATTCCAGCACGTTTGGTTCTAGGTAGGTGATCACACCCATCGTGGTTATCTGGGGCATGAAGAACATTTTTTTTTTTTACAAGAGCAAGGAATATTTTTTATTTATTTAGGTAGACATTTATATCTTTCAACAGTGTTTTAATTTTTTTTACATAAATTTTTCATAGTTTTGCTAAGAGTATGTCTAGATAGTTTATATATATATATATATATATATATATATATATATTTAATAAATGTATATATTTTATTTGAAGGCTAATTAACAATACTGTATTGGTTTTGCCATACATCAACATGAATCTGCCATGGGTGTACATGTGTTCCCCATCCTGAACACCCCTCCCACCTCCTTCCAATACCATCCCTCTGGGTCATCTGAATGCACTAGCCCCGAGCATCCAGTATCATGCATCGAATCTGGACTGGCGATTAGTTTCACATATGATACTATACATGTTTCAATGCCATTCTCCCATATCATCCCACCCTCTCCCTCTCCCACAGAGTCCAAAATACTGTTCTATACATCTGTGTCTCTTTTGCTATTTTGCATACAGAGTCATCGTTACTATCTTTCTAAATTCCAAACATATACATTAGTATACTATCTTGTTGTTTTTCTTTCTGGCTTACTTCACTCTATATAATAGGCCCCAGTTTCATCCACCTCATTAGAACTGATTCAAACGTATTCTTTTTAATGGCCTAGTAATACTCTATTGTGTATATGTACTACAGCATTCTTATCCATTCGTCTGCTGATGGACATCTAGTTTGATTCTATGTCCTGGTTACTATAAACAGTCCTGAGATGAATATTGGGGTACACACGTCTCTTTCAATTCTGCTTTCCTTGGTGTGTATGCCTAGCAGTGGGATTGCTGGGTCATATGGAAGTTCTATTTCCAGTTATTTAAGGAATCTCCACACTGTTCTCCAGAGTGGCTGTGCTAGTTTGCATTCCCACCAACAGTGTAAGAGGATTCCCTTTTCTCAACACCCTCTCCAGCATTTATTGTTTGTAGACTTTTGGATCACAGCCATTCTGACTGGCATTAAATGGTACCTCATTGTGGTTTTGATTTCCATTTCTCTGATAATGCGTGATGTGGAGCAACTTTTCATGTGTTTGTAGCCATCTATATGTCATCTTTGGAGAAATGTCTGTTTAGTTCTTTGGCCCATTTTTGGACTGGGTCATTTATGTTTCTGGAATTGAGCTGCAGGAGTTGTGTGTATATTTTTGAGATTAATTCTCTATCAGTTACTTCATTTGCTATTATTTTCTCCCATTCTGAAGGCTGTCTTTTCACCTTGCTTATACTTTTCTTTGTTGTGCAGAAGCTTTTAATTTTACTTAGGTCCCATTTGTTTATTTTTGCTTTTATTTCCAGTATTCTGGGAGGTGGGTCATAGACGATCCTGCTGTGATTTATGTCAGAGAGTGTTTTGCCTATATTCTCCTCTAGCAGTTTTATAGCTTCTGGTCTTACATTTAAATCTTTAATCCGTTTTGAGTTTATTTTTGTGTGTGGTTTTAGAAAGTGTTCTAGTTTCATAATTTTACAAGTGGTTGACCAGTTTTCCTAGCACCAATTGTTAAAGAGATTGTCTTTTCTCATTGTATATTCGTGCCTCCTTTGTCAAAGATAAGGTGTCCATAGGTGTGTGGATTTGTCTCTGGGCCTTCTATTTGTTCCATTGATCTATATTTCTGTCTTTGTGCCTGTACCATACTGTCTTGATGACTGTGGCTTTGTAGGAGAGCCTGAAGTCAGGCAGGTTGATTCCTCCAGTTCCATTATTCTTTCTCAAGATTGCTTTGGCTATTCGAGGTTTTTTGAATTTCCATACAAATTGTGAAATTATTTGTTTTAGCTCTGTGAAAAACGCCTTTGGTAGTTTGATAGGGATTACATTGAATCTATAGATTGTTTTGGGTTGTATACTCATTTTCACTATATTGATTCTTCCGATCCATGAACATGGTATATTTCTCCATCTATTAGTGTCCTCTTTGATTTCATTTACCACTGTTTTCTATATATATAGGTCTTTAGTTTCTTTCAGTAGATATATTCCTCAGTTTTTGTTGTTGTTGTTGTTGTTGTTGAAAAGGTGAATGTAATTTTTTTTTAAATTTCTCTATTTTCTTATTATTAGTGTATAGGAATGCAAGGGATTTCTGTGTGTTTATTTTATACCCTACCATTCCACTATATTCATTGATTAACCCTAGTATTTTTCTGGTGGAGTCTTTAGGGTTTTCTATGTAGAGGAACATGTCATCTGAAAACAGAATTTTACTTCTTTTTTTCCCATCTGGATTTCTTTTTTTCTTCTTTTTTTTTTTTTTTTTTTCCCCTGCTCTGATCGCTGTGGCCAAAACTATGTTGAATAGTAGTGGTGTAAGTGGGCATTCTTGTTCTGTTCCTGACTTTAGGGGAAATGCTTTCAATTCTTCACTATTGAGGATAATGTTTGCTGTGGGTTTGTCATATACAGCTTTTATTATGTTGAGGTATGTTCCTTCTATTCCTGCTTTCCGGAGAGTTTTTATCATAAATGGATGATGAATTTGGTCAAAGGCTTTCTCTGCATCTATTGAGATACTAATATGGCTCTTATTTTTCAATTTGTTAATGTGGTGTGCTACATTGATTGATTTGTGGATATTGCAGAATCCTTGCATCCCCAGGATAAAGCCCACTTGGTCATGATGTATGATCTTTTTTAATGTGTTGTTGGATTCTGTTTGCTAGACTTTTGTTAAGAATTTTTATATCTATGTTCATCAGTGATATTGGCCTATAGTTTTCTTTTCTTGTCACAACTTTGTCAGGTTTTGGTATTAAGGTGATGGTGGCCTCATAGAATGAGTTTGGAAGTTTATCTTCCTCTGCAATTTTCTGGAAGAGTTTGAGTAGGATAGGTGTTAGCTCTTCTCTCAGTTTTTGGTAGAATTCAGCTGTGAAGCAGTCTGGACCTGGGCTTTTGTTTGCTGGAAGATTTCTGATTATAGTTCCAATTTCCGTTCTTGTGATGGGTCTGACAAGATTTTCTATTTCTTCCTGGTTCAGTTTTAGAAAGTTGTACTTTTCTAAGAATCTGTTCATTTCCTCCAAGTTGTCCATTTTATTGGCATACAATTGCTGATAGTAGTCTCTTATGATCCTTTGTATTTCTGTGTTATCTGTTGTGATCTCTCCATTTTAATTTTAATTTTATTTTGATATTTCTCCCTTTGTTTCTTAATGAGTCTGGCTAGTTACGTAATGCTCAAAATTTTCCAAGCCAGGCTTCAGCAATATGTAAACCATGAACTCCCAGATGTTCAAGCTGGTTTTAGAAAAGGCAGAGGAACCAGAGATCAAATTGCCAACATCTGCCAGATCATTGAAAAAGCAAGAGAGGTGCAGAAAAACATCTATTTATGCTTTACTGACTATGCCAAGCCTTTGACTGTGTGGATCACAATAAACTGTGGAAAATTCTGAAAGAGATGGGAATGCCAGGCCACCTGACCTGCCTCTTGAGAAACCTATATGCGGGTCAGGAAGCAACAGTTAGAATTGGACATGGAACAACAGACTGGTTCAAAATAGGAAAGGAATATGTCAAGGTTGTATATTGTCACCCTGCTTATTTAATTTCTATCCAGAGTACATCAAGAGAAATGTTGGGCTGGAAGAAGCACAAGTTGGAATCAAGATTGCCAGGAGAAATATCAATAACCTCAGATAAGCAGATGACACAATCCTTATGGCAAAAAGTGAAGAGGAACTAAAAAGCCTCTTGATGAAAGTCAAAAAGGAGAGTGAAAAAGTTGGCTTAAAGCTCAATATTCAGAAAATGAAGATCATGGCATCTGGTCCCATCACTTCATGGGAAATAGAGGGAAAACAGTTAAAACAGTGTCAGACTTTATTTTTTGGTGCTCCAAAATCACTACAGATGGTGACTGCAATCATGAAATTAAAAGACACTTACTCCTTGGAAGGAAAGTTATGACCAACCTAGATAGCATATTCAAAAGCAGAGACATTACTTTGCCAACAAACCTCTGTCTAGTCAAGACTATGGTTTTTCCAATAGTCATGTATGGATGTGAGAGTTGGACTGTGAAGAAGACTGAGCGCCAAAGAATTGATGCTTTTGAACTGTGGTGTTGGAGAAGACTCTGAGAGTCCCTTGGACTGAAAGGAGATTCAACCAGTCCATTCTAAAGAAGATCAGTCCTGGGTGTTCTTTGGAAGGACTGATGCTGAGGCTGAAACTCCAGTACTTAGGCCAACCTCATGCAAAGAGGTAACTCACTGAAAAAGACTCTGATGCTGGGAGGGATTGAGGGCAGGAGGAAAAGGGGATGACAGAGGATGAGATGGCTGGATGGCATCACCGACTCAGTGGATGTGAGTTTGAGTGAACTCCGGGAGTTGATGATGGACATGGAAGTCTGGCTGGCTGTGGTTCATGGGATCACATAGAATCGGACATGACTGAGTGACTAAAGTGAACTGAACTGTTTGTTCAGCGGTGCTGAATAGTTTGGCAATTATATTTTTCCTCTCAAAGATCCAGCTTTTTGCTTTGTTGATTTTTGCTATGGTCTCTTTTGTTTCTTTTGTATTTATTTCTGCTCTAATTTTTAAGATTCTTTTCCTTCTACTAATCCTGGGGTTCTCCACTTCTTCCTTTTCTAGTTGCTTTAGGTGTACAGTTAGGTTATTTATTTGATTTTTTTCTTATTTCTTGAGTATGCCTGTATTGCTATAAACCTTCCCCTTAGCACTGCTTTTACAGTGTCCCATAGGTTTTAGGTAGTTGTGTTTTCATTTTCATATGTTTCTATGCATATTTTAATTTCTTTTTTTATTTCTTCTATGATTTGTTGGTTATTCAGCAGTGTGTTGTTCAGCCTCTATATGTTGGAATTTTTAGTAGTTTTTCTCCTGTAATTGAGATCTAATCTTACTGCATTGTGGTCACTAAAGATGCTTGGAATGATTTCAGTTTTTTGAATTTACCAAGGCTAGATTTATGGCCCAGGATGTGATCTATGTGCTGTGAGCTATGTGCTCTGTGTGCACTTGAAAAAAAGGTGAAACTCATTGTTTTGGGGTGAAATGTCCTATAGATATCAATTAGGTCTAACTGGTCTTTTGTATCATTTAAATTTTGTGTTTCCTTGTTAATTTTTTGTTTAGTTGATCTATCCATAGGTGTGAGTGGGGTATTAAAGTCTCCCACTATTATTGTGTTATTGTTAATTTCCCCTTTCATACATGTTAGCATTTGTCTTAGATATTGTGGTGCTCCTATGTTGGGTGCATATATATTTATAATTGTTATATCTTCTTCTTGGATTGATCCTTTGATCATTATGTAGTGTCCTTCTTTGTCTCTTTTCACAGCCTTTGTTTTAAAGTCTATTTTATTTTATATGAGTATTGCCACGGCTGCTTTCTTTTGGTCTCTGTTTGCATGGAATATCATTTTCCAGCCCTTCACTTTCAGTCCGTATGTGTTCCTTGTTTTTGTATACAACATATTTAGAGGTCTTGTTTTTGTATCCATTAAGCCAGTCTTTGTCTTTTGGTTGGGGTATTCAACCCATTTATGTTTAAGGTAATTATTGATAAGTATGATCCCATTACCATTTACTTTATTGTTTGGGATTTGAGTTTATACACCCTTTTTGTGTTTCCTGTCTATAGAATATCCTTTAGCATTTGTTGGAGAGCTGGTTTGGTGGTGCTGAATTCTCTCAGCTTTTGCTTGTCTGTATAGCTTTTGATTTCTCCTTCATATTTGAATGAGATCCTTGCTGGGTACAGTAATCTGGGCTGTAGGTTATTTTCTTTCATCACTTTAAGTATGTCCTGGCATTCCCTCCTGGCCTGAAGAGTTTCTATTGAAAGATCAGCTGTTATCCTCATGGGAATCCCCTTGTGTGTTATTGGTTGTTTTTCCCTTGCTGTTTTTAATATTTATTCTTTGTGTTTGATCTTTGTTAATTTGATTAATATGTGTCTTGGGCTGTTTCGCCTTGGGTTTATCCTGTTTAGGACTCTCTGGGTTTCTTGGACTTGGGTGATTATTTCCTTCCCCATTTTAAAGAAGTTTTCAATTATTATCTCCTCAAGTATTTTCTCATGGTCTTTCTTTTTGTCTTCTTCTTCTGGGACTCCTATGATTCGAATGTTTGGTCATTTAACATTGCCCCAGAGGTCTCTGAGGTTGTCCTCATTTCTTTTAATTCGTTTTTCTTTTTTTCCTATCTGATTCAATTATTTCTACCATTCTATCTTCTACCTCACTAATCCTATCTTCTGCCTCCATTATTCTACTATTTGTTCTCTCCAGAGTGTTTTGGATCTCATTTATTGCATTATTAATTATATAGTGACTCTTTCTTATTTCTTCTAGGTCCTTGTTAAACCTTTCTTGCATCTTCTCAATCCTTGTCTCCTGGCTATTTATCTGTGATTCCATTTTATTTTCAAGATTTTGCATCCTTTTTACTATCATTATTTGGAATTCTTTATCAGGTAGATTCCCTATCTCTTCCTCTTTTGTTTGGATTAGTGGGCATTTATCCTGTTCCTTTACCTGCTGGGTATTCCTCTGTCTCATCTTGTTTATATTGCTGTGTTTGGGGTGGCCTTTCTGTATTCTACCAGTTTGTGGAATTCTCCTTATTGTGGAGTTTCCTCACTGTGGATTGGTTTGTATGGGTGGCTTGTCAAGGTTTCCTGGTTAGGAAGCTTCTGTCAGTGTTCTGGTGGGTGGAGCTGGATTTCTTCTCTCCAGAGTGCAATGAAGTGTCCAGTAATGAGTTATGAGATGTCAGTGGGTTTGGAGTGTCTTTGGGCAGCCTGTATAGTGAATCTCAGGGCTGTGTTCCTATGTTGCTGGATAATTTGCATTGTATGTCTTGTTCTGGAACTTGTTGGCCCTTGGGTGGGGCTTGGTTTCAGTGTATGTATGGAGGTGTTTGATGAGCTCATGTAGATTAATGTTCCCTGGAGTCAGGAGTTCTCTGGTGTTCTCAGGATTTGGACTCAAGCCACCTGTTTCTGGTTTTCAGTCTTATTGTACAGTAGCCTCAAGAATTCTCCATTTATACAGCACCATTGATAAAACATCTAGGTTAAAGATGAAAGGTTTCTTCACAGGGAGGGATACCCATAGATGTTCACAGAGTTACATGGAGAAGGGAAGAGGGTGGAGGGAGATAGAGGTGACCCAAATGAGATGAGGTGGAATCAAAGAGGAGAGAGTAAGCTAACCAGTAATCACTTCTTTATGCGTGCTCCACAGTCTGGACCACTCAGAAATGTTCACAGAGTTATACAGAGAAGAGAAGAGGGAGGAAGGACACAGATGTGGCCAGGAGGATAAAAGGGTGGAATCAAAAGGAGAGAGATCCAGCCAGTAGTCAGTTCCCTAAGTGTTCTCCACCGTCCAGAACACACAAAGAGATTCACAGATTTGGGTAGAGAAGGGAAGGGGGAGGGAGGAGATAGAGGTGACCTGGTAGAGAAAAAGGAGAGTCCAAAGGGAGAGAGAGCAGTTAAGCCAGTAATCTTGCTCCCAATTAAAAATGGGTACTGAAGATTGGGTTCTTAAAGGTACAAAACTGATAACAACCAAAAGCAAAGATTAAAAATCTAGAGTAGAGGTTGGGTTTTCAAAATTGCAATATTAAAGAAAAGAAAAAGAAAAAAGTCACAAAAAGTATAAAATATATATATACGAAGTTGCTTTAAAAATAGGGTCTTTTTTTCTTTTTTGCGAAGTAATAGTAGATTATTAAAATGAAAATTAAAGGAATAATAGAGGACTTAAAAATTTTAAAAAAAAATTAAAAAAAGAATGATAGTATAAATAGTAAAATTATATGTAGGTCTTTCTCTGGTGTTGTTGTGGGCAGTGTGGGATCAGTTCATTTTCGGATAGTTTCTTGATCTGGCTTATATTTCTCAAGAAATATAGGCCCCTTCCTATGCAGTCAGTACTAACTACAGGGTTTTAATCTATTGCACCAGTCACTTCCAAGGAGGTTCCCTCTGTTTTAGCTTCTTCTGTTTGCTGGTCTCTTCAATTTCTAATTTCCGCCCTGACACAAGGGGGCAGTGGTGGACACTCTTTTAGGCTCACTTGTTCAGACGTGCTGTGGAGAGGGAGGGACGCTGCAAAAAAATAGCACTGGCGTGTTCTCACAGTGTCTCGGCCACACTGGGTTTGCCCCCGCTCATGGCATGAGTGCTTTCCCTGTCTATACTGCTTAGGCTCTAGGTTGCTCTGCCAGGAACTGTCTGAGGCCGGCCCTGGGTTGCATGCACTTCCCAGGTCTAAGCCACTCAGGTTCAGGTACTCAGGTAGTCCTCAGAGGCACAGACTTGGTGGGGCCTGTGTTTTGTGCCTTTCCCAGGTCTGAGGATCTCGCGTGATCAGGTGTTTGGTGAGCGCAGTCATTGCAACTTATCACCTCCCCTGTCCCTGCGGCTCGGTTTTCTGGGTATACAACCGGCACACCTTCTCAGGGGGGTGTTCACCATCCAGAATTCCAAGAAGTCTTAGTTAGCAATGAAGCCTGCTTGCAGTTTGGTAGATAAAGCCTCTCTGGGACCTCAATTGCCCCCTTCCAGCTCTGGCTGTCTGTCACCAGAGGGGGATGGTCTGCAGCCGGTCTGGCTCTGCTCAGTCCTTTGTTCTGTGAGTGGGCCTGGCGGTGTCCTCAGTTACAGCTTTTTGCATGGTAGCTATCCCACAGTCTGGTTTGCTAGCTCAAGTTAGTTCTCTCAGATTGCCCTTGGGGCATTCAGGCCCAGTCCTTACTCTAAGCAATGCAACCTGCGCCTCCCTGCCCAGCCCCAGCTTGCTAGTGGTGGATGCAGGCGCCTGTGCTGCTTCTCTGCTGGAGGAGTTACCGTTGGACATGTAATCTGTGGGTTTTAATTATTTGTTTATATTTCCTCTGAGTTAAGTTGCCCTCTGTGTTTCCAACGCTTGCCACAGATTCGGCAGTGAGAGTGTTACCTGGTGTTTGGAAACTTTTCTCTCTTTAAAATATATATATATATATATATATATATATATATATATATATATATTAATTGGAGGCTAATTATTTTATAATATTGTATTGGTTTTACCATACATGTACATGAATCCACCATGAGTGTACATGTGTTCCCCATCCTGAAGCCCCTCCCACCTTCCTCCCTGTACCATCCCTCTAGGTCATCCCAGTGCACCAGCCCCAAGTATCCTGTATCCTGCATCAAACCTGGACTGGCGATTCATTTCTTATATGATATTATACATGCTTCAATGCCATTCTCCCAAATCATCCCACCCTCACCCTCTCCCACAGAGTCCAAAAGACTGTTCTATACATCTGTGTCCTTTTTGCTGTCTCGCATACAGGATTATCATTACCTTCTTTCTAGATTCCATATATATGCATTAGTATACTGTGTTGATGTTTTTCTTTCTGGCTTACTTCACTTTGTATAATAAGCTCCAGTTTCACCCAACTCATTAGAACTGATTCAAATGTATTCTTTTGAATGGCTGAGTAATATTCCATTGTGTATATGGACCACTGCTT
Source organism: Ovis canadensis (assembly GCF_042477335.2). Classification (NCBI taxonomy): domain Eukaryota; kingdom Metazoa; phylum Chordata; class Mammalia; order Artiodactyla; family Bovidae; genus Ovis; species Ovis canadensis. The sequence goes on from NC_091727.1 coordinate 91,919,906, forward strand.
TCTTATCCATTCATCTGCTGATGGACATCTAGGTTGCTTCCATGTCCCGGCTATTATAAACAGTTTTGCGATGAACATTGGGGTATGTATGTCTCTTTCAATTCTGGTTTCCTCTGTGTGTATGCTCAGCAGTGGGATTGCTAGGTCATAAGGCAGTTCTATTTCCAGATTTTTAAGGAATCTCCACACTGTTCTCAATAGTGGCTTTGCTAGTTTGCATTCCTACCAACAGTGTAAGAGGGTTCCCTTTTCTCTGCACCCTCTCCAGCATTTATTGCTCGTAGACATTTGGATTGCAGCCATTCTGACTGGCGTTAAATGGTACCTCATTGTGGTTTTGATTTGCATTTCTCTGATAATGAGTGATGTTGAGCATCTTTTCCTGTGTTTGTTAGCCATCTGCATGTCTTCTTTGGAGAAATGTCTGTGTTTTTCTTTGACCCATTTTTGGATTGGGTCGTTTATGTTTCTGGAATTGAGCTACAGGAGTTGCTTGTGTATTTTTGAGATTAATTCTTTGTCAGTTACTTCATTTGCTATTATTTTCTCCCATTCTGAAGGCTGTCTTTTCACCTTGCTTATACTTTCCTTTGTTGTGCAGAAGCTTTTAGTTTTACTTAGGTCCCATTTTATTATTTTTGCTTTTATTTACAATATTCTGGGAGGTGGGTCATAAAGGATCTTTCTGTGATTTATGTCAGGGAATTTTTTGCCTATATTCTGCTCTAGCAGTTTTATAGCTTCTGGTCGTATGTTTAGATTTTTAATCCATTTTGAGTTTATTTTTGTGTATGGCATTATAAAGTGTTCTAGTTTCATTCTTTTACAAGTGGTTGACCATTTTTCCTACACCACTTGTTAAAGAGATTGTCTTTAATCCATTGTATATTCTCACCTCCTTCGTCAAAGATAAGGTGTCCATAGGTGTGTGGATTTGTCTCTGGGCTTTCTATTTTGTTCTATTGATCTATATTTCTGTCTTTGTGCCAGTACCATACTGTCTTGATGACTGTGGCTTTGTAGTAGAGCCTGAAGTCAGGCAGGTTGACTCCTCCAGTACCATTCTTCTTTCTCAAGATTGCTTTGGCTATTTGAGGTTCTTTTTTTTTTTTGTATTTGCATACAAATTGTGAAATTATTTGTTCTTAGCTCTGTGAAAAATACCATTGGTAGCTTGATAGGGATTGCATTGAATCTATAGATTGCTTAGGGTAGTATACTTATTTTCACTATATTGATTCTTCTAATCCATGAACACGGTATATTTCTCCATCTATTAGTGTCCTCTTCAATTTATTTCACCAGTGTTTTATAGTTTTCTATATATGGGTCTTTAGTTTCTTTAGGTAGGTATATTCCTAAGCATTTTATTCTTTTTGTTGCAGTGGTGAATGGAATTGTTTCCTTACTTTTTCTTTCTGTTTTCTCTTTATTAGTGTATAGGAATGCAAGGGATTTTTGTGTGTTGATTTTATATCCTGCAAGTTTACTATATTCATTGATTAGTTCTAGTAATTTTCTGGAAAAAAATTAAATAAATAACCTAACTCTACACCTAAAACAAATAGAAAAGGAAGAAATGAAGAACCCCAGGGTTAGTAGAGGAAAGAAATCTTAAAAATTAAGGCAGAAATAAATGCAAAAGAAACAAAAGAGACCATAGCAAAAATCAACAAAGCCAAAAGCTGGCTCTTTGAAAGGATAAATAAAACTGACAAACCATTAGCTAGACTCATAGAGAAACAAAGGGAGAAAAATCAAATCAATAAAATTAGAAATGAAAATTGATACATTACAACAGACAACAAAGAAATACAAAGGATCATAAGGGACTACTACCAGCAATTATATGTCGATAAAATGGACAACTTGGAACAAATGGACAAGTTCTTAGAAAAGTACAACTTTCCAAAACTGAACCAGGAAGAAATAGAAAATCTTAACAGACCCATCACAAGCATGGAAATTGAAACTGTAATCAGAAATCTTCCAGCAAACAAAAGCCCAGGACCAAATGTCTTCACAGCTGAATTCTACCAAAAACTGAGAGAAGAGCTAACACCTATCCTACTCAAACTCTTCCAGAAAATTGCAGAGGAAAGTAAACTTCCGTACTCATTCTAAGAGGCCACCATCACCCTAATACCAAAACCTGACAAAGATATCACAAGAAAAGAAAACTACAGGCCAATATCACTGATGAACATAGATACACAAATCCTTAACAGAAGTCTAGCAAACAGAATCCAACAACACATTAAAAAGATCATACAACATGACCAAGTGGGGCTTTATCCCATGGATGCAAGGATTCTTCAATATTCACAAATCAAACAATGTAATACACCACATTAACAAATTGAAAAATAAAAGCCATATGATTACCTCAATAGATTCAGAGAAAGCCTCTGACCAAATTCAACATTCATTTATGATAAAAACTCTCCAGAAAGCAGGAATAGAAGGAACATACCTCAACATAATAAAAGCTATATATGACAAACCCACAGCAAATGTTATCCTCAATGGTGAAAAATTGAAAGCATTTCTCCTAAAGTCAGGAACAAGACAAGGATGCCGACTTTCACCACTACTATTCAACATAGTTTTGGAAGTTTTGGCCACAGCAATCAGAGCAGAAAAAGAAATAAAAGGAATCCAAATTGGAAAAGAAGAAGCAAAACTCTCACTGTTTGCAGATGACATGATCCTCTACATAGAAAACCCTAAAGACTCCAAACTTCTCTCTTTTTTTTTCCTTTTATTTTATTTTTTAAATATACATTTATTTATTTTAATTGGAGGCTAACTACTTGGAACTTCTCTCTTTTTTAAGACTCCCTTTCCGGAATGGAGCTCCATCCCTACTTATTTTTTCTCTCTTCTTCTCTTTTATATTTTTTCCTACTGCCTTTGGAAGACAATAGGCTGCTTTTCTGGGTGCCTGATGTCCTCTGCCAGCATTTAGAAGTTGTTTTGTGGAATTTACTCAGCGTTCAAATGTTCCTTTGATGAATCTGGTCTCCCCGTCCTATTCTTCCGCCATCTTGGGACCACCTCTGAAGATCTTTTTTGTATAGTCCTTCTGTGTATTCTTGCCAGCTCTTAATATCTTCTGCTTCCATTAGGACCATACGATTTCTGTCCTTTATTGTGCCCATATTTGCATGAAAATTTCCCTTTGTATCTCTAATTTTCTTGAAGAGATCTCTAGTCTTTCCCATTCTATTGTTTTCTTCTGTTTCTTTGCATTGATCACTGAGGAAGGCTTTCTTATCTCTCCTTGCTATTCTTTCAAACTCTGTATTCAGAAGGGTAAATCTTTCCTTTTTCTCCTTTGACTTTCTTTTCTCTTCTTTTCTCAACTATTGTGAAGCCTCCTCAGACAACCATATTGCCTTTTCACATTTCTATTTCTTGGGGGGTGTTCTTGATCACTGCCTCCTATATAGTGTCATGAACCTCTATCCATAGTACTTCAGGCACTCTGTCTATAAGATATAATCCCTAGAATATATTTGTCACTTCCACTGTATAATTGTAAGTGATTTGATTTATGTCATACCTGAATGGTCTAGCGGTTTTTCCTACTTTCTTCAGTTTAGGTCTGAATTTTGCAATAAGGAGTTCATGATCTGAGCCACAGTCAGCTCCTGTTTTTGTTTTTGCTGACTGTATAGAACTTCTCCATCTTTGGCTGCAAAGAATATAATCAGTCTGATTCTACTATTGACCATCTGGTGATGTTCATGTGTAGAGTCGTTACTTGTGTTGTTTGAAGAGGGCATTTGCTATGACCAGTGCATTCTCTTGGCAAAACTCTGTTAGCCCTTGCCCTGCCTCATTTTGTACTCCAAGGCCAAACTTGTCTGTTACTCCAGGTATCTCTTGACTTCCTACTTTTGCATTCCAGTCCCTATGATGAAATGGACATCTTTTTTTGGTGTTAATTCTAGAAGGTCTTATAGGTCATCATAGAACCATTCAACTTCAGCTTCTTAAGCATTAGTGATGTGGCATAGACTTGGATTACTGTGATATTGAATGGTTCACCTTGGAAACAAACAAAAATCATTCTGTCATTTTTGAGATTGCACCCAAGTACTGCATTTCAGACTCTTTTTTGAGTATGAGTGTTACTCCATTCCTTCTAAGGGATTCTTGCCCACAGTAGTAGATATAATGGTCATCTGAGTTAAATTCACCCATTCCAGTCCATTTTAGTTCACTGATTCCTAGAATGTTGACATCCACTCTTGCCATATCCTGTTTGACCTCTTCCAATTTGCCTTGATTCATGAACCTAACAGTTCAGGTTCCTATGCAATATTGTTCTTTACAGCATCAGACTTTACTTACATCACAAGTCCTTCCACAACTGGGTGTTATTTTCACTTTGGCTCCATCTCTTCATTCTTTCTGGATATATTTCTCCACTCTTCTCCAGTAGCATATTGGGCACCTACTGACCTGGGGAATTCGTCTTTCAGTATCATATATTTTTGCCTTTTCAAACTGTTCATGGGTTCTCAAGACAAGAGTACTGAAGTGGTTGGCCATTCCCTTCTCCAGTGGACCACATTTTGTCAAAACTCTCCACCATGATCCATCCATCTTGGGTGCTCCTACATGGCATGGTTCATAGTTTCATTGAGTTAGACAAGGATATGGTCCATGTGATCAGTTTGGTTAGTTTTCTGATTATGGTTTTTATTCTGTCTGCCCTCTGATGAATAAGGATAAGAGGCTTATGGAAGCCTCCTGATGGGAGGGACTAACTGCGGGGGAAACTGTGTCTTATTCTGAGTAATTTGAATACAGTATATTTCTAATAAATATTTTCTTAATTAAATGTTTTATGGAATAAAATACTTTTATAATTTTATGCCAAAATTAATGCATTTTAGTTTTTTATTTTACTTTTTTATTGTTATCTTTTTCCTTTAATTATGGAACATCCAGTTCTTCAAAGGACCAAAATATTTACAAGTTTCCAGTTGTAATTCAACAGTTAGCTTTTTTGTACATAATGAAACATGTACAAATATGTAAACTTCATGTTGATTTGCATTATAATAAAACAAGCTCTGTCTTACTGTAATTGCTAAATTATCTGATAATTCTAGGTAGTTTATGAACTTATTTTCAGAGTTGGCATTTTTATTGATTATTATTATTATTTTTAATAACAGGTTAATTACTTTGGGGCACACATGATGTTTTGATATACACACATTTCAAAAAAGTATTGCATCTAAGAGTTTGAAGAAATCTTACAGGTCAACTAACCAAACTTAAACTTTAATTTTTTAAAATAATCCCTATTCAAAACATATATGATCCAGACCACTACTAGCAAAACATAAAATGAAGGACATTTTCCAATAGTAGCCATAGTAGGAAAAAATTATCATTTTTTAAAGTTTAGCTAAAAACAAACAACCATCTCAGTGATGCTTAGTAATAAGAGAACTCTCTATATGCCAAATACTTTTCTAAGTGGTTACATGTATGAACTCATGTAATTTAGAATGTAGATAATGTTATTATTTCCATTTTATAGATGATGTAACTGAGGTGCAGAGGGGTGAAGTAAATCTGCTCAAGGTCACACAGCTAGTTAATGACAGAGCTAAGTTTCAGATTCAGGCAGACTGGCTCTACAGCTCATGAATTCAAGGGCTATGCCTTGTTTCCTCTTTAATTGAAAATCATCAGAATCAGAATGTTTGTTCAGGTATGGAGTTTGGCCCTTCTGTTTCAATTTCCATCCTTTCTCTAGATTTGATGAACTTGTGTATTATACTAGGAAGTTCACAGAGCTTTGCAGCCAACATTATTCTAATTGACAAGAAAAAAAAAAAAAAAAAAAAACAGTATCTGCATTCTATACTGTGTTGGAACTTTTGTTTTCCCAAGCCAGGCTTCAGCAATACGTGAACCATGAACTTCCTGATGTTCAAGCTGGTTTTAGAAAAGGAAAAGGAACCAGATATCAAATTGTCAATATCTGCTGGATCATGGAAAAAGCAAGAGAGTTCCAGAAAAACATCTATTTCTGCTTTATTGACTATGCCAAATCCTTTGACTGTGTGGATCACAATAAACTGTGGAAAATTCTGAAAGAGATGGGAATACTAGACCATCTGACCTGCCTCTTGAGAAATCTGTATGTGGATCAGGAAGCAACATTTATAACTGAACACGAAACAACAGACTGGTTCCAAATAGGAAAAGGAGTGTGTCAAGGCTGTATATTGTCACATGCTTATTTAACTTCTATGCAGAGTACGTCATGAGAAACGCTGGACTGGAAGAAACACAAGCGGGAATCAAGATTGCCGGGAGACATATCAATAACCTCAGATATGCAGATGATACCAACCTTATGGCAGAAAATGAAGAGGAACTAAAAAGCCTCTTGATGAAAGTGAGAGGAGAGTGAAAAAATTGGCTTAAAGCTCAACATTCAGAAAATGAAGACCATGGCATCCGGTACCTTCACTTCATGGGAAATAGATGGGGAAACAATGGAAACAGTGTCAGACTTTATTTTCGGGGGGCTCCAGAATCACTGCAGATGGTGACTGCAGCCATGAAATTAAAAGATGCTTACTCCTTGGAGGAAAAGTTATGACCCACCTAGATGGCATATTCAAAAGCAGAGACATTAATTTGCCGACTAAGGTCCGTCTAGTCAAGGCTATGGTCTTTCCAGTTGTCATGTATGGATGTGAGAGTTGGACTGTGAAGAAGTCTGAACACCGAAGAATTGATGCTTTTGAACTGTGGTGTTTGAGAAGACTCTTGAGAGTCCCTTGGACTGCAAGGAGTTCCAACCAGTCCATTCTGAAGGAGATCAACCCTAGGAATTCTTTGGAAGGAATGATGCTAAAGCTGAAAATCCAGTACTTTGGCCACCTCATGAGAAGAGTTGACTCATTGGAAAAGACTCTGATGCTGGGAGGGATTGAGGGCAGGAGAAGAAACGGACGACAGAGGATGAGATGGCTGGATGGCATCACTGAATCAATGGAGGTGAATCTGAGTGAACTCTGGGAGTTGGTGATGGACAGGGAGGCCTGGCATGCTGCAATTCATAGGGTCGCAAAGAGTCGTACACAACTGAGCAACTGAACTGAACTGATTTATTCTTGCCATTGGAAATGTGCAGCTTCAGCTGCTAGTGAAAGCAACCTCAGTCATTCTGCTATACTCAATGTGTGAAAAGAATATGCATCATTTCTTCAGTTAGCTGGATTTCTTTCCATAAAGATATGCTGCATTGATTGGCTCTGAGAATTTTACAACCATCCTCATTTTAATAGGACTATTAATACTCCTGATGTTTCAACAAACAGCATTAATCGTTTTAGTGCTGACATATTGACAAAAGACTTGATATGTGAAAAAGAAAAATATAATCAAAGACAACCAAATTACATCTTTCAGAGTCTCATAGTAGAAAATAATGTTAACATAATTTAAAGTTTCAGAGGATTAACAACTATGCTGGTGAGAATGCATCCAACAAAAACAATCCAGTCATAAGTTAGCAGACAATACTTGCAATAAAAGAAGATGCTCCAGTTAAGAAGATTATACCATCCAAGAACAAAGCATCGATCCTAAATTTGTGAAATTAAAGGCATAATTCTGAAGCTTTACTTAACACATTAGTTTGGTTTGTCAAGGTTATAATTTAGTTTGATGGGGAGACCCTTGGCGAGGATTTTATAGGCTAAGAGTCTTCAACAAACGATGCACTGTGTACTATGACTGTGATGAAAAAAAAAACCTCTAGAATTGGTTTACATTAATACCATAAATAGGAATAGATGGCAAAAATGGTAGATATTTATATAATTTTATGACAAAAGCACATTTAAAATTTTAGCACAAAATATAAAATAATTCAATCCTTATATGTATACATATAAGAATATACATATTCTTTAGCAATTAAGATATTGATTTTAATATGAAGTAAAGCCTTATACATCCTATGAACGTGTTGTGCAAAATCACACTTATTCCAATACTATGGCTAGTGATCAGAACAGGTTTGAAAATCATCATTTGGAATTTTCTTAGAAGTCAGCAGAAAGCCTCTAGAGAAATGTATCCAAGTAATTATTATACCTGTTTTAGACTAAAATATTTGTCAATCTCACACTTATTAATTTTACATTTCTTTATAGTTTTAAAAAATATTATCCACCTGCCAATGATGAGAGTAATACAAAAATAGTGACTTGTATGTGGAAGACACTAAATTAATATTTCATGAACAAATGAATAAGTGATACAGAGGCTCCATGATATCCCCAAGAATGCAGCTTTATGAATTATTTCAGCAGTAACTTCATCACTGAAATAAGGTTATGTTCTTCCATGTGAACTCCTTAGAAAGGGATGACACTAATTTGGATGAACGAATTCAAATCTTCACATTATAAATCAATCACTTTATTTTTAAGTCAAACTTTATATATCCAGAGCTTAATTTTTATTCCAAGATATTTCACAAATTTCATTTATTCAAATGTATTTTGTATTCCATAAGGCAAATCAGATGCTATCCACTGCTCTATAAATAATGTATAAGAAACAGAAATAGATTTAATAACATGAAGTCAGTCTATCAATGAAGAAATATTTAACACCAGTTCTGTTCCAGTACATCTGAAAAACATGAGCAAGTCTTTATATTCTTGGCCTTCTCTTTATGATAGTTACCCCATTAGCAAGCTACCATTATCACAATAATACCATGAGGTCCAAAAGCAGATTTTTCTATGCAGACAACCAAGGAAAAAATAGCAAAATTCACAAACTAATGGACTGACTTCTGTAAAATGGCCAGGAACCTTTAGTGGTCTCTCTAATGTAACATAGAGACTTTGAATTTTTCCACTTTTCAACCAATTATTTGGGTGCAATACACATGCAGTCAGAGCAAAACAAAACAGAACAAACAGAATGGAGCCCTGGAATTCTGCCAGTCTCAGGAGCATAGTATAATGAAAAGATGATTGTTCTAGGAGTTTCAACTACTAGGACATCCTGAGGCCAAACTTTATTTCTTAGTCAGTTATTGTTGCCATGGTTCCTTTTCCAAAGTACCCAGGAATCTGATGGGGGGAGTAAGTGAAGTAAACAGACTCATCCTTTTTCTTGCTGCCAATTCAGGGATTATAGTATAAGCAACTTCTGCTTTGTGTTTACAGTGAAAGCTTGCCCCTGATCTTAAAGTTGTGGGATAGAAAGGGCACCTTTTCTTCAGAGAATACATGGGGTCTGTTGGAAGGGTAAGTTAAACTTGGTCAGTTGAGTTCGACTCTTGACTCTTTATGACCCCATGGACTATACAGTCCTTGGAATTCTCCAGTCCAGAATCCTAGAGAGGGTAGCCTTTCCCTTCTCCAGGGGGTTTTCCCAACCCAGGGATCAAACATAGGTCTCCTGCATTATAGGGGGATTCTTTACCAGCTGAGCCACAAGGGAAGCCCGTGGAGTCTGTGGTCCTACAGGTAATTTTGAAAATAGATTTTAACTAGCTAATGAATGGTACATTGCTTTTTATTTCCTTCTATCTGATTATCCTTTAATATGGGCTTCACTAGTGGCTCAGACTGTACAGAATCTGCCTACAATTCAGGAAACCCAGATTTGATTCCTGAGTTGGGAAGATCCCCTGGTGAAGGGAACGGCTACCCACTCCAGTATTTTGCCTGGAGAATTCCATGGACAGAGGATCCTGGTCAGCTACAGTCCATGCAGTCACACGGAGTTGGACATGACTGAGCAATTAACACCCACTCACACATCCTTTAATATTCAGATTTGTACTTGCAATCAGAAAAATGCATTCCTTGATGCTAGAGTCATATTGAAATCAGAATTCTTGAGGACAGATGAACCATAAAATAGTCACAATTTATGTAGTAGCTTTGCTCCAAGGAGGTTGATAATATGCCTGTGAATAATTTATGCTTTATCCTGAGAAGGCAATAGGCATTATAATTTCCTACAATTTAGAATAAATAGAAAACCATGAGACAATGGCCTGTCCAAAGTTCACTAACAAACACATGGAACTTAAACTGGAATATATTTTGTCCTAACACAGAATTTCTCTGAAGACTGAGAAGAACTGAATTAAAAAGGACTGGGACTTGCCTGGTGGACCAGTGACTAAGATTCCAGGCTCCCAATACAGGGGAACAGGGTTCAATCCCTGGTCAGAGAATATCCAACATGCCCCAACAAAGAGTCTGCATTCTGCAACAAAGTTCAAAGATCTTATGTGCCACAATTAAGCTCCAGAATAGCTAAATAAATTAATTAATTTTGAAAAATCAGAGGTTTTGGGAACCTGTATCCCAGTGAATTTTTGATAAGCTAGAAGCATATCACAGAGGACAGAGTTAAAATTCTCAAAGATGAACTCTCAAAGATCTCCTAGATAAAGTACTACCTAAAACTATTGCCTTTAAATTAATATCCGATTTTTAAAAACTGTTGAAGAGGTATGTTCACTCACTGTCTAACATTCACTGTTATACTCTATATTCACTGTCATCGAATTCATCTAAGTTTCCATTATTCTTACTTGGTTATTTTAGGATTAAATGAATGAATATCTACAAAGTTCATAGAACAGTAGGTATTACAGGAAACAGAAACATAAGCTAAAAAATGGCTTAAGCCCTTTAAGAAACCAGAATCTAGTAGGTGAGACAGACAGTGCCTGCTTCATGAGGGAGGCAATAGCCAATGCCATAAACCAGTCACAAATAAGAATGAGAGGGATAGGAAAAGTTATCTTTATTATAACCCACTCATTTATTCATATAAATTAACCATGCTTTTCTCACAACCTTTAAAGGTAAGCTAGCTAGATGTTCCTCCGAGCATTTATTATACATGTGTGCTCAGTCACACAGTCGTGTCTGATTCTTTGTGACCTCATGGACTGTAGCCCACAGGCTCCTCTGTCCATGGGATTCTCCAGGCAAGAATACTGGACTGGGTTGCCATGTCCTTCTCCAGGTGATCTTTCAGACCCAGGGATTGAACCCATGTCTCCTGTCTGCTGGATTGGCAGGAAGATTATTTACCACTGAGACACCTGGGAATGGTTTACAAAGTGCTTTCAGATACACTCTCATTCATTGTTATCCTCAAAACAGCTTCTGAATGGATTTACTGGTTTAATATCTTTGCAGCCCAAGGGACTCTCAAGAGTCTTCTCCAACATCACAGTTCAAAAGCATCAATTCTTTGGTGGCTCAGCCTTCTTTAAGGCCCAACTCTCACATCTATACATGACTACTGGAAAAACCATAGCTTTGACTAGACAGACCTTTGTCTCTAATGTCTCTGCTTTTTAATATGTTGTTTAGGTTGGTCATAGCTTTTCTTCCAAGGAGCAAGCATTTTTTTAATTTCATGGCTGCATATACTTACCAATGAAAAGTCAAACATTTATAGCACTGTTCATGTGTATTTGTGCATCAAACTTCAAGTAACATATTCATAATGTGAGAAAAAATTACACCAACATTTTACAAATGATTATTTTAAAGGGTGGTGTGGGGGACACTATTTGTTCACAATGATTCCCTTTACCCCTTGTCATGCCTTCCCTGCAGAATATATTCCTCTGCCCCACTGATTTTCTGCTTGACAGGAGACTGATAATCTATGGAATAAGAGTAGAAGTTACAGTAGAATAGATCCAAGTGGAAGCTTTAAGAGTCATTTGTTTTTTATATCACCCTCTTGTGCTGTTACTCAAAATATCCTCATTTTAAAACAATGGGGCTCAGAGTGATGAAAAACTTGTTTGCAATCACATAGCATGAGTCTTCAAATCCATAAGGGTTAGAAGTAGCGTTATTCTTTTATATAAAGTTCATGACCTCTATTCACCTTGGCTTGCATTTTCTATTTTTTTTTTTTTTACCCAAGTCACAATGCATGTTTTTCTAAAATGGTTTGTTCTTCATGAAGAGAAGCAACAAGAGTGAAGAGAATCCTCTGAAGATAAACCGGTGGGTCAGAAAAGTGATCTCTTGATGTGTATCTGTACATATACAACACCATTTGACTTAAAATATCATTAAAGTTAATTATAAGAAAAATAACACAAATTGGGCTTTAAGTTTGGTCCCTTAAGACCATAACATATATTCCTTGATACCTGTTAAGGATAAATCCCTACTATGTACTGATACCTTGAGTTATTATTCCCTGCTCTGCTGTGATTCTAGGATCTTTACCCACAGATTTATGGCTTCTGCCTTGTCTCTTCTTCAGGCTAAACTGAAATTGGCCAAAAGCTACCCCAGAAAATCCAGTATCAGACACAATCATAAATAGCATGCCATGTCTGCAGGCTGAAAATGGGAGAAATCAATTGAATGGCTTATGTTTACAAAAAAAAAAAAAAATTAGTACAGCCACTACGGAGAATAGTGTGGCGATTCCTTAAAAAACTGGAAATTGAACTGCCATATAACCCAGCAATCCCAGTGCTGGGCATACACACCAAGGAAACCAGAATTGAAAGAGACACGTGTACCCCAATGTTCATCGCAGCACTGTTTATAATACCCAGGACGTGAGAGAACCTAGAAGTCCGTCAGCTGATGAAAGGATAAGAAAGCTGTTGTACATATATACAACAGAACATTATTCATCCATTAAAAAGAATACATTTGAATCAGTTCTAATGAGGTAGATGGAACTGGAGCCTATTATACAGAGTGAAGTAAGTCAGAAAGAAAAACACCAATATAGTACACTACCACATATATATGGAATTTAGAAAGATGGTAATGATGACCCTATATGCGAGACAGCAAAAGAGACACAGATGTATAGAAGAGTCTTTTGGACTCTGTGAGATAAGGTGAGGCTAGGATGATTTGAGAGAATAGCATTGAAACACATACGTTATTATATATGAAACAGATAACCAGTCTAGGTTTGATGCATGAGACTGGGTGCTCAGGGCTGATGCACTGGGATGACCCTGAGGGATGGGGTAGGGAGGGAAGAGGGAGGGGGGTTCAGGAAGGGGAACCCATGTACACCCATGGCTGAGTCATGTCTATGTATGGCAAAAACCACTACAATATTGTAAAGTAATTAGCCTCAAATCAAAATAAATGAATTTAGAAAAAAGAACTTAAAAAAAGAGAAAGAGCAGCACACCCAAGGGATCTTTCACTCTTATTGATTTTAAATCAGATTCAGTGACTGACTTTGAATCATCAATGGGGTCTCCCAGGAGTCAGAGTGCCAGAAAGATTTAATGAGGGAGCTGCAGTCCAGATAAAAGATAACATATCACTGAGTTAAAATTCAAACTCAACTCTTTTGATGCTGATGGTGAAACTCTCTGTTTTAGTTGTTTCTAAAAAGTTTTCTGAAGACACACAGGATTCTTATGGTCAGAGACTCTGCCTTATGTATCTCCATATTTGATTGACTATTTAGACCTTTTAAAACATTTCAAAAATAAAGTTAACACCAAATTAAATATTTCATACTCTTTCTTTTAAACCATGATAAACTTGTAGAATTTGAACTAACAAAAGACTTTATTGGGGAAGAATGTTTTATGACTGTAGTCATTTTGGTGATAATTAAAAGACCAGCTTTTACTCAGTCTTATATTAGTACTTAGGTAAAAATCCTCTGTACAGACTTCCATGACTGTCAAGTCGTTAGGACTCCATGCCTTCACTAGAAGGGCACAGGTTCAATCCCTGTTCAGGGAACTACATTTCCACAACCTGCATAGCGCACCCCCCCCCCCAAAAAAAAATTATCTGTCGGAGATGATCCTGTTTGTAATTTGCACTGAGATTGGGCCACCACCACTGCCCTTCCTTTGGGAATACATTGCTCCCAAAAGTTTCTTAGCAAAAAGGTGGCCTAATCATTATTTGGTTTATTCCCTCCAAACATTATTTTAGTCCCTGGGAGTGCTATTTGTGGGTTTTAGATATATCAGCATTTTGTGCCTTCTGAGCACCTTTAGCAGACAGCATAGGTGAGTGATGCAACAATCCCCATTATGAGGTAGGTGGCCAGGAGGTGATTTCTGCCTGCCTTTCTCAAGGGGAGTTACACATTCACCACCCCCATGTGACAACCTCTTCCTATCTGGGTCTGGCAATCTAGACCCTAATGTCATTCCACACCCCCAAACAAAGGCAAAAACACCACACCACTACTCCTTGCCACTGAGATCAATTGTTAAGCAGGGTTATCCATCTTCAGTGCAGACTCCTGACCCAATCCAGACCTCTACTGTCTGGCTAACTGGGGACCTGAGGGTCTGTTCCCCAACCCCTCGGGACCCCATATCCCTCCCGTCTCCAGTGCCCACCTCTTCTCTTCTTTCCCTCCGTTCCATCAGAAAATTCACACACACAAATATCTTTTCACCATTTGATGTTTATTTTAATTGCAGCCATCAGATTACTATGTTAGTGTGGGAGTCTTTTCTTGGTTGGCCATTTCTAAGAAAGCAGACCTCTGGAGACACAATTCTAAACTGTTCGACCTTTTCTATTCAGTTACTGGCTGCCCACGTTGTACTTCTCCAGGGTCTCTTATTCTGGGGTGGCTGAGCTTATCTTCTCTTTTGATTTTGCCTCCTTCTTGGACTCTGCCTCATATTTTGGTACCTTTTTCGGCTTTGATTCAGTTTCTTACATCTACAGGAACAGAAAAAACAGTTTGGTTTTCTTGTTTTCTTCACCTTCTTCGATTGAGTGGCATATGATCGGATTTTCTTTCTCATGGTTCCTTGTAGAGGTCTTCTCACCCTCATGGTCATATTTCGTGCCTGGAAAGACAAGACAAGGGTATTAGTTTTGAGGAAAGAAATGAAAACTGAGTTGGAAGGGAGATCTCATGAAAAGGGATGTGGGCTGATGAGGACTTTTGTGGCAGACAGGGGCAGTGTAGAGGTCTTGGGCAGCAAAGTCAATGGAGAACATGGGGAGCTTAGTTGGAATCATCTTACCTTCACACTGCCTCTGTACCTCCGTTGACAAAGGGTCTTCTTTTTTCCATTCATCTTTGAAGCAAACCGCATTGCAACTCTTCTTGACTGCCGTGGCTTCCTGGTTACCTTAGTCATGATGATGCCAAGAAGTGGCCTAACCTTGAATCTCTGCCTCTGACCTCCCTATTTATACCCTTTCAGGACAATGAGGAGCCACACCCTTCAATCTGATTGGTCAGTTAGGCACTACTCCAGCCAATAGTAGCTTGGGGGGCTTAGACATCACAATGTACCACTGTGCCCATCAACATGGGCTAGTAGATGCTGAGGGAGGCCATGATATAACTTCTCCACTGCTGACACCTCTGTGTGTCTGATTCTGGGCAGTGGTGATTCAGGGGCATGGTGTTTCTCCTCATGATCTTCAAACTTCCTTTCAGTTCCCTTTATCCTTTGACTTATATGTGCCACTTCAACACTCCTGACTCCTTCATCCCTCTATAAACATCTGCCAAACGCTTTCTGTCCCACCTCAGCCTTTCAGAGTACTCTAATCACTTCATCTCTAGACCACCTTCTGCCTGTCGGGGGTTCCTGAGGGGCTTAAGGAACTTAAGAGCAAGCACTTAAGGTGGAAAAAGGTAATTAAGAACAGGTTGGGTGTTTTATCTACTATGATGAGCTTTAGCGACCCCCAGACTTGGTGAACCCTCAGTCTGTTGCCCAAAGTTTAACACACAGTCTCCATAAGATTACACATCAGACCAAAAACAGTTTTAAATGTCTCCTCCACTAAAATTTTGTGGGACACTTCAACTCTCCTACTGAGCAAGGAGACTCAACTTACCCCATCTACCAGAAATACATTCCTAATTATTTTTTTAAAGGAAGATGCTCAAAGTCAAGAGTCAGTTCACCACTGTATCACTAAGTCTTGACTAAATCACATCCCCAGTCATCCCTCCTTGACAGTTATCAGTATGTAGGGCCCATTGCAGTGCTGACCAATAGCTGAGAAGGATAAGTACCTGTAGGTAGGTCATTGATAGTTGGTTGCTTGTGGGTGGGGCCAGTGAGGCACTGACCAATGGCTGAGCAACTCCTGTTGCCTAGTAACAGGATGCAGGGTAATAAGGCACAGCAATGGCTGCCTGTGAAGGGCTGTGCTCATGCTGCTCTGTTACATAAGGACACTTTGGGTCCAGTGTGCTGGAATCTTTTTGATTGACTCCTTTCCAACCTCAGATTTTGATTTCACATAAGTATTTAACTTTTGCATATCATTCTTTTCATTATATTCCCAAGCATACCTGTCACCAGTGCTTATCTCTATGCCCCTCCAACGGCTGCCACTTGATCACATGATCAGCATAAAGTATAAATAGTTCAAAGCCAACAAGAATGTGAAGTCTAGCCCATTTTGAAAACTACTTTGACAAACCTTAAATTCACAGTGATTCTCATTCTATTTACAGTGTAACAGAACAGGATGAGCACAGCCCTTAACAGGTAGCCATTGGTGTGCTTCATTTCAACCCACCCTCTCCCTAGGCAACAGGTGTTGCTCAAACATTGCTTGGTGCCTCAGAGGGCCCAATTCACACGCAGCCAACTGTCAATGAGTGACTATTAGTTCTCTTGCTTAGCTATTGGCCAGCACCACAGTGGGCCCTGCCCACAGATTACTTACTGTTAATGAGGGGGCCATTGGGGAAGTGATTAAGTCAAGGGTGGTATGGTGGTCATCAGGAGGAGACTGAGGTAAGAGGCAGATTCAGTCCTTCTTCTGGAGGCCCTGGAGCTCACCTAGACTTGGGACAGTGGTTGAGCTGGGGGGCCCAGGGAGTAGACTGGGGACTACATGTTGTAGCACCCCAGAGCCTTCACTAAGGCCCTCCACTAGCCTTAGCTGAAGCCTTGAGAAGCACTGTACCTCTCCCCCATCCCTGTCTCTGCAACCTACTAGCAGTGGTTTTCTTTCTGGGTCTCAGTCTGTGACAACTGGTCTCCCCATTTGGATGCCCTGAGGACACTGAGGACCTATTGTGTTGGATGCCTGTCTCCATCAGGGATGACAGCTGGGCAGAGTGTGGGAACCTGGCACTGAAGGAGCTGCTGACTGAGATCTGCTTCCCCTTAACCAGGACTGGGACATTGCAGGGTGAAAGCTGTGCCTTGAGACTGCCCTTTCTTGTCAGGACAGAGAAAAACATTCACCTGGTAGAGTTTTATAGGAACATCATTATCTGACCATGACTTAACCTTAAGCACAAAAGGTATGACACCAAGAAGTCTGTAGCAACTTACCACAACTCTCTCTAACATTTGCTTTTAAATGCACTTACTGAAAACTTTCAGTAACTTTGGGTTCTTAGGGCATGAACCACCCATCTCCTTGTATGAATCTTTAATAAGCCTTTCTCAGTTCCAAACTCTAATGTTAAGTTTTGATAGGCCTCATTCTGAGTCAGGCACATGGACTTGCAATTTCAATAACAACAGTATTGTCTAAGGGCAGACTTTGCCTCTCTTAAACAACAGCAGAGGCTGGCGAAGTGCTCACAGTTATCCATAAGATACCCACTGACTTGGCTTGGCTAAACTTTAGCCAGGCTTCTCTTCTCTGAACTTCAGCTTTCCCCCAAGCTTGAGCAAGCCCTAAGATGCAAATATTTGTGTCTCCCTTAACAGCTCATTCTGAGAATCAGCTCACTACAAAGAGAAACATTCCCTGTTAAACTGCTCCATCATGCTGTCTGCTCATCCATCCGTACCACTTGCCCCATCACTCACTCACTCACTCACACACACACAGCCACACCCAACCACCCACCCACCCACCCCCCCCACACACACACACAGAGTTCCTGCTGACCCTACTTATCCTTCCATGTTAAAGAAACATCTTTGTCTGTTCTATTTTGAGACATGTGAGGAACTGTGGTCAAAACATTTTCCCTATTGCAATTAGTTCACTTCAATAGCTCAGTCATTTCTGACTCTCTGAGACCCCATTGACTGCAGCATATCAGGCTTCACTGTCCATCACCAACTCCCAGAGCTTGCTCAGACTCAAGCCCATCATGGTGGTGATGCCATCCAACTATCTCATCCTCTGCTGTCCCTTTCTCCTCTGGATTTCAATCTTTCCCTGCATCAGGGTCTTTTCCAATGAGTCAGTTCTTTGCCTCAGATGACCAAAGTATTGGAGCTTCAGCATCAGTCCTTCAAATGAATATTCAGGACTTATTTCCTCTAGGATTGACTGCTTTGATTTCCTTGCAGTCCAAGGGACTCTCAAGAGTCTTCCCCAACACCACAGCTCAGCTTTCTTTATGGTCCAACTCTCACATCCATACATGACTATTGGGAAAACTTAGCTTTGACATATGGACCTTTGTTGGTAAAGTAATGTCTCTTCCTTTTAATACACTGTCTAGGTTGGTCATAGATTTTCTTCCAAGGAGCAAGCGTCTTTTAATTTCATGGCTGCAATTCCCATCTGCAATGATTTCAGAGCCCAAGAAAATAAAGTCTGTCACTGTTTCCATTGTTTCCCCATCTTTTTTGCCATGAAGTAATTGGACCAGATGCCATGACCTTCGTTGTTTGAATGTTGAGTTAAATTAGCTTTTTCCACTTTTCTCTTTCACCCTCATCAAGAGGCTCTTTAGTTCCTCTTTGGTGTCTGCATTAAGGGTGGTGTCATTTGCATATCTGAGGTTATTGATATTTCTCCTGGTAATCTTCCAGCTTGTGTATCATCCAGTCTTGCATTTCTCATGATGTACTCTGTGTACAAGTTAAATAAGCAGGATCATAATATACAGCCTTAACATACTCCTTTCTCAGTTTGGAACCAGTCTGATGTTTCATGTCCGGTTCTAACTTGCTGCTTGCCCTGCATACAGATTTCTCAGGAGGCAGATAAGAGGTCTGGTATTCCCAATTTTCCACAATTTATTGTGATCTGCACAGTAAAATGCTTTAGTGTAGTCAGTGAAGCAGATTTTTTTTTTTTTTCTGGAATTCTCTTGCTTTTTCTATGATCCACTGGATGCTGTCAATTTTATCTCTTGTTCCTCTGCCTTTTTAGTCAAGCTTGAACATCTGGAAATTCTTGGTTCATGTATTGTTGAAGCCTAGCTTGAGAATTCTCAGCATTTTTTAGGTAGCGTGTGAGATTACCCTATCCCCATAGTCATTTCAAATCAAGTTCCTTCTTACATTAGTCTGGATTTGTTTTATTTAATTGTAAAAATGGACATAAATTCTTTGGTGTAAAGTTTATTTCCCACTTAACGGTATTAATTCACCCCCTGCACTGTTTCAGGTACTGTTGTGGGTGCAAGGTGCACATCAGTAACCAATATCCATGATCCTGCTCTCATGGGGCTTACATTCTAGTCGGGGAAGATGGAAGGTTAACATTAATGACTAAATAGTGAAATATAAAAAAAATAGTGAAATATACAGTATAGAGAGAACCTTATGAGTTATGAGAAAAGGGGAGTATTTCCTCCCCAGAGGTTAGTGAGGGAAGGCCTTTTAAATCCAGGGCATTTGAGCAAAGACTTAATTAAAGACATGAGGGACTAACCTTGGGTTATCTTGGGAATAATTTTGGGGAGAGGAAATAGCCAGAGCAAAAGACCCCTATTGGTATTGTCTATGCCCTTCCAATAGAACAAGGAGGCTGGTACAAGTGGGACCAGGAGAGTGAGGACAAGGATAGTAAGTGATGAGGTGCTGTTGAGAGAGAACAGGGCAGGAAAAGGAGAATGTAATATTAAACTTATCTTTCCATTTATATAATGAATTGGTTCACAGTACACAAACCACACTGGGCTGTGTTGGTAAAGAGGAAAGGCATTTGTCATAAGTCTGATGGCAAGGAAGTGAGGGAAGGGTACTTTTAAGTAAAGACACCCGAGATGAAGCCTGAACCACCTAAAGTAGATAGATCACCAAGTGAAAAGTTGTGAATATGCTTCCCAGACAGTGGGAGAGAACCTGCAAAGGCACCAAGGCACCGAGGCCCAAGAAAGCTGTTTATACATGCATTGAATATGACTGGAATCTAAGGTATGATGGGGAAACTGTGAAGAAACATGGCCTTGGAGGAAGAGAGAAGAACTTGAAGGGACACCTGGGCATATGTTAATTTAATATCTGGGTTATTCTGCTTCCAAATATCATTATTAATGTTTTCTAATTGTAAATATATACTCAAGGCAAAGCAATATGGAAATACAAAAAAAGTATAAAAATGAAATTAGAGAATACCAATGTGTGTCAATAGAAATATATACTGTTAATTTCTATTTTTGTTTTTCTATCTAAATGTTTATAACATATATATTATATATGGTATATAATGCTAAATATATACATGTAATACACATATTTGGATGAGCATACATACATCAGTGATTTTTTTTCATTTATACAAATTGAATCAAACTATATGCTATATCATAGCCTTCCTTTTCTTTACAATATGCTGGGAGAATTTTTCCATCTCAACAAACATGTAACTGCCATTATTTCTGAGGATTACTATAGTGTTCAAATGCTTGCTTATCCATACTCCATGAAATTGCTATGAAGACAGAAACCATGTGTGTCTTGTTCACTGGTTGCTTCCATATCTTTTCTATTGTAAATAAGGCTGTAATAAACATAGGGGTTCACGTATCTTTTCAAATTAATGTTTATTTTTTTCTGATACATAGCTAGGAGTGGAATAGCTGGGTCACATGGTAGTTCTATTTTTAATTTTTTAAGAAACTTCCATATTGTTTTCCATAGTGGGTGCACAAATTTACAATCCCACCAATTATGTACAAGGGCTTCCTTTTCTCCACATCCTTGCCACCATATGTTATTTTCAGACTTTTTGATTTGATGATAGCCATTCTGACAGCTGTGATGTGATATCTCCTAGTAATTTTTATTTCTATTTCTCGGATTATTAGTGATGTTCAGCATTTTTCCAAGTGCCTATTAGCTCATACTGTAAGTAGTCTTCCTGATCTGGTTCTTTAAGTTAATTTGAAAAACTTTCAAGTTCTTGCAATCATCAATGGCATGTTTCTTTTTATTGTTGAATAGTATTCCATTGTATGGATGCACCATTTGTATATTGGCTTACCAGTTGAATAACATTTGAGTTATTGCCAGTTTGGGGCTATTATTAATAGAGCCATATTAAACATTGGCATGAAGGATTTTATGTGAACAGAAATTTATGTTTTACATGGGAATTATTTAGGAATGGGATTATACAGCTTTACAGTGTGTAGATATCTATGAGTAAGGAAAAACATTTCCCAAAGTGTCTTTATGATTTTGCATTTTTATGAGCAATTTTTGAGAGTTTAAGTTTCTCTCTTTTCCTGATAGTAGTTTATGTTCTCAGTTATTTACTTTCTTTTATCCAAGATTTGCATACTTAATTTGCATTAAGTACCAATTACTAATTATTTTAATTCATTTTTTTGTGTTTATGAGTCATCTGTATATCTTATGTCATATCTTATGTCAACCAATTGCTATTCAAATATTTTCCCACATTTTTATTGGTTTATTTGTTCTCTTATTGGGTTTGAGAGTTCTTATATATTATGGTTTATATTTATATATATATATATATATATATATATATATAACATACATGTATTTGCATAACCACATCAACATAGAGAACTCTTCTGTAACCATAAATGAATTCCCTAATACAACAGTCTTGTTAACTGCATTCTTTTTCCATAATCCCGTATGACTACTGATTTCTTTTCCATGTCTCTAATTTTGTCATTTTGAGAATAATGTATACATGGAATCATAAAGAATATGTTTTTTTGAGATTGGCCCTTTTTTTACTTTGGCATGCACTTGAGATTCATCCAAGTTTTTATGTGTATTAATATTTTCTTCCCTTTTATTGATGAGTAATGTTATTGGTATGGTTAACTGTGTTACTGCTATGGTGTTATGGTTATATAACTATGGTTAAACCTAACCACTCACTCATTGAATAATATCTAGCCTGTTTATATTTTTAGCTATTACAAACAAAGTTTCAATGAAAATTTATGTAAAAGTTTCATTTCTCTAGAATAAATATGCAAGAGCACAACTTCTGGGTCAAATTATACTTTCATGTTTATAGCATGTTGTATAATAAAGTATCAAATTGTTTTCTAGGATAGTTGTACAATTTTATACTCTCACAAGAAATGTATGAATGATCTAGTTTCTCTGAATCCTTGCCAGCTTATTGTGTGGTCACTTTTTTAAAATTTGTATCTACTTTGATAGATATAGAGTGATTAGAACTCCTTATAGTTTTAATTTGCATATCTATAATAGCTAATATGCTTAACATATTTTCCTGTACTTATTTGCCATTTCTGTAACTTCTTTGTCCAAGTTTTTGTTCAAGTCTTTCAATTATCTTGACCATTTTCTAATGAGTGTCTGTTTTTACTTGATGACTTTACAGTTTTTCGTATTTTTCCTTCCCAATTAGTTTCCATACAATTATATTTATTTCAGTTTTGTACATGTGAAATTATTAATATTTTATGTTTAGGCATTCATATACAATGAATTTGGCCTAAATTTGAGAAATATTAGTTTTCTTATAGCTTTCTTCTAGAAATATATGATATTTTTACATTTTCTATGTATGTTTGGTTTTCCACATATATGCCAATATATAAATTTATAAGTATCTGTGTAAGTCATAATAGTATACATAGGCTACATCCTATATATAGGATACACCTATGGAAAATATTCTATTTGTTTTGCTCTTTAAGAAGGACCTTATCTCTGAAAAATAATTTTAATAAAGGAAATGCAGGGAAGTCAACTATTGATTTACAGAATAGACAGGGCTTCTTGCTAAGATAGTCAGTCAAAAGTCTGTCAAGAACTGGTATTGTTATACAGTTGAATATAAGCATTGTATAAACCTAAAGCTAATTTTTATTAATGTTTAGTTATGGAGCTTCTATAAATAGGAAAGTATTATTATATATTGAATTCCTACATTAAGAACTTTGGAAAAACTTTCAATCAGAAAATCATTGAATATACTGATGATATTGCTGTAATTGCAGGTTGGAGCAGACATTCATCAATACTATATAGAACTGTGGTGTTTAAAAGTTTGGGGATGAGATTATGGAAAGGATCAATATCATTCTTAGTATTGATCTACATAGAAAAATAAATTATGCATCAGTAGTTATATCAGTATAATTAAAAATAGACTGAAGTCTGCAGAAAAAATATTGATGCCTGAATTATATATCACATACTAGAAATCTGTCTTCCATTTTAGTCATGCTAGATCTTCAGAAATGAAAATCCTTTTAATGACAAATGGAATTGAGGACCAGTAAGAAGGGAAAATATTTCATCATTTCACTTGCTCCATCATGAATGAGGACAAATTCTAAAAGTTCTATATAGTAGTGCAAAAAATATGAACTTGACATTCACATAGCTCTAGATCAGAATTCAAATCTGGCTTCAGGTTATAACTCCAGGCAACTTAAACTTTTGAAGTTTTACTTTTCTTGTCTGTAGTTTGTACATTAGGTAACATTTAATTTTTAAGAGTGTTGTAAGGGTTAGGTAATATAATGTTTGTAATTGTTTCTATCCCTATGGTTGCATGTAGCTCTTGTTTATTTTAACTGTTGTATTTTGAACATTTTGAACAAAGTTTGCATTTTTAATAAATCTAATGCCTTTCTCTATTCTTGTATTCTTTTGTATCTAGCTTCATTTGTGGTATATTACACAACTTTGATATTCTATACACATGTTGCTGTGTGTACTAGTTCCTTTCTCTTAGTTATGTTATATTCCATTATATAAATATCTTGTAATTTATGCATTCCATTCCACTATTGCATATATATGAGTTGCTTCCAATTTTTGACTTTTATAAATAATGCTTCTACATTCTTGAACATGTCTTTAAGTGCATATGTACAGATTTCTTTAGGATATATACATAACACTGGAATTACTTAGTCATAAGGAATGCATATGTTCAACATTCATAGACATTTCAAAATGATTTTATATATTTATTGTAATGATACATAGTCATATAACCATGAATTGTCTTATTTCTATATATCTTTATCAGTATTCCATATTGTTATTTTATTTCAACTGTCTGGTATCTATATAGTGGTACTATATCAAGGACTTAATTTGCATTTCTTTTTTGACAAATGTGCTTGAACACTTTTTCCTGTATTTATTGTCCATATGTATATTCTTTTGACTCAAGTACCTGTTCAAGTATTTTGCTCATGGTGCTGTATCTCTCTTAAAGCTGTGCACAGATGTTTTATATATTCTGGATACAAGGCCTTTGTCAAGTATATATATATATTGCAAACATCTCTCTGTCACTTGCTTCTTGCTCTTGATGTCTTTTGATAAACAATTCAGAATTTTTACCACAGTTCAATTTAAATTTTATTATATAGTTAGATCTTTTTTGTGACCTGTTTAAAATATTCTTGCCTACCCAAAGGTCAAAAATATGCCTTCCTATGTTTTCCTTAAAGAAAGATCATTAATTCACTTTTTATATTTAAATTTGATTTTGTGTATGCGATGAGGAAGGGCTCACGCTTCATTGTTTCCATATATATGTTAAATTGATCTGATACCACTTATTGTAAAGATCATCTATCCTTCACTTCATCACAGTGTAACCTTTGTCATTAATCAGGTGATTGTTATGTATGGTTCTTCTTTTGGTACATCCATTATTTTCCATTGGTCTTTAAGTATATCTTTATACCAAAATAAAAAGGTTTATTACTTTAGTTTTATAAATTTATATCTGGTAGTAAGAGTTCTCTAATTTTGATCTTCATGATTGTCTTGCCTGTTCTTAGCCTCTGCATTGCCAATATGTTTTAGAGTTATTTTGTCAATATCACAAAGAAACATGTTCATATTATACTTTGAATTGCACTGACTCTACTTATCAATATGGAAAAATATCTTTACAATATTAAGCATTTAAAACCATGAACAAAGTTTATTCCTTCATTTATTTAGGTCTTCAACTTACTTCAGTCATGTTTCTCACCATCCTGTCTAGAAGGCTTATGCATTTTTCATTAGAGTTATTTCTAGGTGTTTGATATTTGATGCTGTTGTAAATGATATTTATTTTTTATAATTTTATTTATTTTAGAATTTATTTTAATAATTTAATAACTGTTTTTAAATATTTTGTTTTAAGTATATAGAGTCAAGACAAACTTTCACATATTAACTTTATATACAAGAAAACATGATAAAGTAACTTAATTCTAATTGTTTCTATGTGAATATTTGCATTTTCTAAATAAACAATTATATCATCTTCCATTTTATGTTTAATTTCTTACTAATTGCACTAGTAATTAGTTTGATAGAAGTGTTGATAGCACAGATCTGTCCTATTACTTATCTTAAATGGGAATAGTCCAATATTTCATCATCATGAATGATGACTACAAGGGTTTTATACACGTACATGCACACAAGAATATTGTTAAGTTGTCACAAATCAAAGTATTCAATTAGGACATTTAATTAGAACAATGAGCCAAACTGAAAGTAACAATTAAACCTCTATTCATTTACTGTGACAGTACAAGCAAGAAGTAAAACGGAGGTACCAGCTCCCTAGTTTTTCATTTTCCCTCACAGAATAGCACCAGGTGAAGGTAAATGACATGAAGGACACACAGGGGAATTGTCTCACTTCTAAGATGCCCCAAACTAAGAGTTCCTGCCTCTTTATGAACCCAGGGCCTGGGAGAAAAGAGAAGGACTAAAATTGGAAAAGTACTGAGTCAAGGTGGAGAAAAGTGCCTCAGCCAAGACACCAAGATTAGGTCTTTTCCAAGGACCTAGAAAGTGCTTCAGGCACTTTGTTTGTAAAGCTTTGTTTGCTTAAAAAACCCATTAAGGTTTGTAATAAAGTCCTTGAATAGAGATAGAGGGCTAGAAATCCAGCTTTGCATATAATCAATGATGGACCAGGGGGATCTGAGTCTTTGATTACAATTCCCTTGATGAATTAACCACTGTTGTGTATATGAGGAAATAAGCTCATATATTTCATATAAACTACACTTTGTTGCACATAAAACTACAATGATGCTAGTACCTAACATATTACACCTTTAACTGGGTTGGTGCAAGTTCAAATTCCACACTTTCATAGTGTTAATATCAAGTACTGAAGATTAGTAATAGAACAGGAGATACAATAGTTGTGGTGAGCAAGGGCTACGCTTGGTTGCAGTGCACAGGCTTCTCATTGCAGTGGCTTCTCTTGTTTCAGTGCACCGGACCGAGGCACTTGGGTTTCAGTAGTTGCAACTCGCGGGGTCTAAAGTGCAGGCTCAGTAGTGGTGGTGCATGGGCTTAATTACTCCACAGCATGTGGGATCTAGTTCCTGGACTAGGGCATACCTGTGTCCCCTGCATTGGCAGGCAGATTCTTAACCACTGGACCACTAAGGAAGCCCAATAAAGACTTTAAAACTGGTCCAAGTCAAGAAAATCTTTGCAAAAGAAAATAGCACCTATCACCTAACATCTTTCAATAGATTGTATAATTTGCTTTTTTTATATGTTTATTATCTGTCATCCCCTACCAAAATGTAACACAAGGATAGGGATTCTTGTTTGTTTTGCTGACTGATGTTTCTCAAAAACCTAGAAGGGTGCCTGGCTCATGTTGGCACTCAATAACTGTTTGATTAGATGAATGAAAGCTTGAGAGAATAAGGATAGGATGGACTGGAACCAGGAGAGTCACAGAGGTAAAGGGGAAGGTTCTATTTCATAAATTGGTGGTATGTTCATAAATGCACTGTTTATTTTTAAAAATACATATGTATGTATGCATACTGGT
The DNA here is from genome assembly GCF_042477335.2 of Ovis canadensis. Classification (NCBI taxonomy): domain Eukaryota; kingdom Metazoa; phylum Chordata; class Mammalia; order Artiodactyla; family Bovidae; genus Ovis; species Ovis canadensis. The sequence continues at coordinate 91,946,896 of NC_091727.1, forward strand.
TTATAATCAATATTTAATAATAATGAAAATAAAAATCTTTATTGTCCAAAAAAAAAATACCTGATAACAAAGAAATATAAAGGATCCTGAGAATACTATAAACAGTTATACACCAACAAATTGGATAAGCCAGACAAAAAGATACATTTCAGAACCTATAAGGTTCTGGAAACTACAACCTACCAAGGATGAATCATGAAGAAATGGAATATCTGAACAGACCAATTTCTAGTAAGGAAGTTAAATAATTTATCAAGAATCTCCCAACAAGGAAAGTCCAAGACCAGAAGGCTTCACTGGTGAATACTTCCAAACACTTGCAGAAGAATTAATATCAATTCTCAAGCACTTTCAAAAAAAGAAGAGTAGTGAGCACTTGGAAACTCATTTTATAAGCCAAGCATTACATTGATACCAAAGTCAGACAAGACATTGCAAGAAAAATATTATAGGCTGGAATCATTGAGAAATATAGATTGAATCGCCAGTCTATGTCTGACGCAGGATGCAGCATGCTTGGGGCTGGTGCATGGGGATGACCCAGAGAGATGTTATGGGGAGGGAGGTGGCAGGGGGGTTCATGTTTGGGAACGCATGTAAGAATTAAAGATTTTAAAATTTAAAAAATAAAAAACTAAAAAAAAAAAGAAATATAGATGCAAAAATCCTCAGTCAAATATAAAAAACTGTATTCAATAATTCAAAACAGCATGGAAGTTCACCCCAAAGTAAAAGTAGACCTACTTTGGCCCATTTTTTGATTGGGTCGTTTATTTTTCTGGAGTTGAGCTGCATAAGTTGCTTGTATATTTTTGAGATTAGTTGTTTGTCAGTTGCTTCATTTGCTATTATTTTCTCCCATTCAGAAGGCTGTCTTTTCACCTTGCTTATAGTTTCCTTTGTTGTGCAGAAGCTTTTAATTTTAATTAGATCCCATTTGTTTATTTTTGCTTTTATTTCCAGAATTCTGGGAGGTGGATCATAGAGGATCCTACCTTATGACCCAGCAATCCCACTGCTGGGCATACACACTTAGGAAACCAGAATTGAAAGAGACACATGTACCCCAATGTTCATCGCAGCACTGTTTATAATAGCCAGGACATGGAAACAACCTAGATGTCCATCAGCAGATGAATGGATAAGCAAGCTGTGGTACATATACACAATGGAGTATTACTCAGCCGTTAAAAAGAATTCATTTGAATCAGTTCTGATGAGATGGATGAAACTGGAGCCAATTATACAGAGTGAAGTAAGCCAGAAAGAAAAACACCAATACAGTATACTAACACATATATATGGAATTTAGGAAGATGGCAATGACGACCCTGTATGTAAGACAGGAATAAAGACACAGATGTGTATAACGAACTTTTGGACTCAGAGGGAGAGGGAGAGGGTGGGATGATTTGGGAGAATGGGAATTCTAACATGTATACTATCATGTAAGAACTGAATCGCCAGTCCATGTCTGACGTAGGGTGCAGCATGCTTGGGGCTGGTGCATGGGGATGACCAGAGAGATGTTGTGGGGAGGGAGGCGGGAGTGGGGGGTCATGTTTGGGAACGCATGTAAGAATTAAAGATTTTAAAATTAAAAAAATAATAATAAATAAATAAAGAAAGAAAAAAAAAAGTAGACCTACTATATGATTTGAATTTGGTAATAAGGAGTTCATGATCTGAGCCACAGTCAGCTCCTGGTCTTATTTTTGTTGACTGTATAGAGCTTCTCCATCTTTGGCTGCAAAGAATATAATCAATCTGATTTCAGTGTTGACCATCTGGTGATGTTCATGTGTTGAGTCTTCTCTTGTGTTGTTGGAAGTGTGTGTTTTCTATGACCAGTGCATTTTCTTGGGAAAACTCTATTAGTCTTTGCCCTGCTTCATTCCACATTCCAAGGCCAAATTTGCCTGTTACTCCAGGTGTTTCTTGACTTCCTACTTTTGCATTCCAGTCCCCTATAATGAAAAGGACATATTTTTTGGGTGTTTGTTTTAAAAGGTCTTGTAGGTCTTCATAGAACTGTTCAAATTCTGCTTCTTCAGTGTTACTGGTTGGGGCATAGACTTGGATTACCGTGATACTGAATGGTTTGCCTTGGAAACTAACAGAGATCGTTCTGTCGTTTTTGAGATTGCATCCAAGTACTGCATTTCAGACTCTTCTGTTGAACATGATGGCTACTCCTTATTACCAAATTCAGACTCAAACTGAAGATAGTAGGGAAAACCGCTAGACCATTCAGGTATGACCTAAATCAAATCCCTTATGATTATACAGTGGAAGTGAGAAACAGATTTAAGGGCCTAGATCTGATAGATAGAGTGCCTGATGAACTATGGAATGAGGTTCGTGACATTTTGAAAGGAGACAGGGATCAAGACCATCCCCATGGAAAAGAAATGCAAAAAAACAAAATGGCTGTCTGGGGAGGCCTTACAAATGGCTGTGAAAAGAAGAGAGGTGAAAAGCAAAGAAGAAAAGGAAAGATCTAAGTATCTGAATGCAGAGTTCCAGAGAATAGCAAGAAGAGATAAGAAAGCCTTCCTCAGCAATCAATGCAAAGAAATAGAGGAAAAGAACAGAATGGGAAAGATCAGAGATGTCTCCAAGAAAATTAGAGATACCAAGGGAACATTTCATGCAAAGATGGGCTCGATAAAGGACAGAAATGGTATGGACCTAACAGAAGCAGAAGATATTAAGAAGAGGTGGCAAAATACACAGAAGAACTGTACAAGAAAGAGCTTCATGACCCAGATAATCATGATGGTGTGATTACTCACCTAGAGCCAGACATCCTGGAATGTGATGTCAAGTGGGCCTTGGAAAGCATCACTGTGAACAAAGCTAATGGAGGTGATGGAATTCCAGTTCAGCTGTTTCAAATCCTGAAAGATGATGCTGTGAAAGTGCTGCACTCAATATGCCAGCAAATTTGGAAAACTCAGCAGTGGCCACAGGAATGGAAAAGGTCAGTTTTCATTCAAAGCCCAAAGAAAGGCAATGCCAAAGAATGCTCAAGCTACCACACAATTGCACTCATCTCACACTCTAATAAAGCAATGCTCAAAATTCCCCAAGCCAGGCTTCAGCAATATGTGAACCGTGAACTTCCTGATGTTCCAGCTGGTTTTAGAAAAGGCAGAGGAACCAGAGATCAAATTGTCAATATCTGCTGGATCATTGAAAAAGCAAGAGAGTTCCAGAAAAACATCTATTTCTGCTTTATAGACTATGCCAAAGGCTTTGACTGTGGATCACAATAAACTGTGGAAAATTCTGAAAGAGATGGAAATACCAGACCACCTGACCTGCCTATTGAGAAATCTGTATGCAGGTCAGGAAGCAACAGTTAGAACTGGACATGGAACAACAGACTGGTTCCAAATTGGAAAAGGAGTACATCAAGGCTGTATATTGTCACCCTGCTTATTTAACTTCTATACAGAGTACATCATGAGAAACACTGGGCTGGAAGAAACACAAGTTGGAATCAAGCCTGTCGGGAGAAATATCAATAACCTCAGATATGCAGATGACACCACCCTTAAGGCAGAAAGTGAAGAGGAACTAAAAAGCCTCTTGATGAAAGTGAAAGAGGAGGGTGAAAAAGTTGGCTTAAACCTCAAAATTCAGAAAACGAAGATCATGGCATCTGGTCCCATCACTTCATGGGAAATAGATGGGGAACCAGTGGAAATAGTGTCAGACTTCATTTTGGGGGGCTCCAAAATCACTGCAGATGGTGATTTCAGCCATGAAATTAAAAGATGCTTACTCCTTGGAAGAAAAGTTATGACTAACCTAGTTAGTATATTCAAAAGCAGAGACATTACTTTGCCGACTAAGGTCCGTCTAGTCAAGGCTATGGTTTTTCCTGTGGTCATGTATGGATGTGAGATTTGGACTGTGAAGAAGGCTGAGCGCTGAAGAATTGATGCTTTTGAACTGTGGTGTTGGAGAAGACTCTTGAGAGTCCCTAGGACTAAAAGGAGATCCAACCAGTCCATTCTGAAGCAGATCAGCCCTGGGATTTCTTTGAAAGGAATGATGCTAAAGCTGAAACTCCAGTACTTTGGCCATCTCATGTGAAGAATTGACTCATTGGAAAAGACTCTGATGCTGGGAGGGATTGGGGGCAGGAGGAGAAGGGGACGACAGAGGATGAGATGGCTGGATGACATCACTGACTTGATGGATGTGAGTCTGATTGAACTGCGGGAGTTGGTGATGGACAGGGAGGCCTGGTGTGCTGCGATTCATGGGGTCGCAAAGAGTCGGACACAACTGAGCGACTGAACTGAACTGAACCATGTGATTCAACAGTCTCATTTCTGGGTATATTTCCAAAGGAAATGAAAAGCGAATTTTGAAGAGATATCTGCACTTCCATGTTTGTTGCAGCATTATTACTAGCAGTCAAGATAAGAAAACAATTTAAGAGTCTATCAACAAATAAGTGAATAAAAATGTGGCATATTTACATAATAGAATATCTCTTATCTATGAGAAAGGAGGAGATTTTGCCATTTGAGATAACATAGTTGGACCTTAAAGGCATTATGCTAAGTGAAGTAAGTCAGAGAAGACATATACTGTATGACCTCATTTATATGTGGAGTCTTAAAGAGTTGACATTGTAGAACCAGGGAGTAAAATGGTGGTTACCTGGGGCTGAAGGAAATGGGGAGATACTAGCTAAAGAGTACAAGCTTCCATTTAGAAGATGAATACATTCTGGGGCTCTAAAGTACAAGATAGTAATTACAGTTAGCAGTACTGTATTATATACTTGAAATTTGCTAAGTGTGTATACCTTAAATGGTCTCACCACAAAAAAGAAATAGTAATTGTGTGACATGTGTGAAGTGTTAACTATAATGCTATGGTGGTCATCATACTGCAATATACTAGTGTATGAAATCAACATGTTGTGCACCTTAAACTTTCTCAATACTATATGTCAATTACATTTCAATAAATCTGGGAAAGAAAGATAATTCTTTTTTTTTTTTTGAATGGCCTCCAGCCCTATGAGAATCCAAAGGGGAGGGAGAGTTTATTTTTGGGAATCAAAGAAAGGCTTCGGGAAAGGACATGTGACCAAGTCCCAACAACCCAGGCTGTGCACACTCACATAGACTTTAGGTTTAAAAAATCTCCTTCAGCCTTCATTTGTCTGTGGATATGTGAGCTCTGAGGGTGGGCATACTATTCCTCAGTGTGCCTCTAGCTTACCCAGGGAGTAGGGCTCATAGTCATGGTACTGGAACGTTCCTTCCAGAGCCCTAGTTCTTACCAGCCCTCTTCCACCCAGAGAGGCCATGGCCACTGTGAGTAGGAAGGGCTGCCACAGGTGGAACAAGGCTGCTGCCTCTGTGCCTGGTTGGGAGCACAGGCAGAGAAGCTCTGCTTCAGATGAGGGTGGCTCTCTGGCCACCACTCACTCCATAGCTAGAACCTGGAAGCAGTGCTTTTCACTCTGAAGACCTGCTTGTCTGTGGTCCGAGTTAGGTGAAATGGCTCTTGTCCTGATAATCTTGAAAAGTTCTTCTGGAACCCCAGTCACCTTAGTCATGGGAGCAGAAAGTGAAATATTTCCTTTTACTTCTGTTGTGTTCCCAAAGAAAATATTCTAGGAGACCAGGCTCATATCCAGCTTTTATCCTTTTTTTGCAAATGAAGTAAACACCTGATGTAGGGGCTTCATAAAAAACAGCTTTTCATGGGCTGCTCGCTGTTCTTCCCACATTCTGGGTAATGCTTCTGTCCCTTGAGAAGTAACAGTGACGTCAGTTGTAAGGGTTGTCGTGAGGTCCTTATACAGCAGTCTAGAACAGAAGGGGAAGGACTGACCTTCCGGCTTCACTTTGTAAGTAAATGACAGAAAGTTGCACAATGAGTTTCTCTGCAAGGGCCCCACAAGAAAGGCTGCAAAGTCACTCTGAAGTCGATCTGCCTGGTGCTTCCTCCCCGAGTAAGCATTTAGGTATTCGCAGAGAACAAACAGGAAGTGCTGAGTATTAGTCTATAGGTATTTTGCAGATATCTCTTCTAGGGGAATGAAGACTGGCACCGAATGGTGATGTATCCAAAGTGGTTTCTCCATGACAAGATTCACAAAGTAGAAATCCAGCAGGTTCCCCTCAAAAGCAGTGCTGATGCAGACACATACTCCTTGGCTGGTCAGCTTCCCGCTGATCCCTGTAAAACGATATGCCTGTAGAATGGCTTTCATATTTTCCTGTTTTCTCTCCAAAATTTCTTGCTCACTAATCTCTAATGTTTGGTCAGGTTCTACATTGGCAGTAGATGCTTTAACTCTGGCTTGATGCTGTTTCACTTCAGCCCTCAGCTTATCTCGCAAACGTTTCAGTTCATGAATCCTGGCTTCAAGAGCCTGTGCATTCTGTGGCTCTTCCAATTTTTTATGGGATTTGCTCACTTGAGTCTCCAGTCTTTCCAAGTGAGCTAAAACACCTCCGTGACACTCGCTGTCTTGTCTCAAAGTATTTGCCAGCTCCATCTCCTCCTCAGATTTTCAAAGGCCTTCCTAGAAAAGTTGTCACTGTAATTGAGTTATCCTCCAGCTCCCTGCACGCTGCCGCGGCACCATGCCTCTGGATCCCCTCTCTGGGTTACCTAGCACACGGAAGGGGCTGTTAAGAGGCCTCTCAGCCTTCCACCCTGATCAGAGCCCCGTCTGCCACTGGGTCTGGCTTTCCCTTTATCACCTCTCCTCTTGCTCACTCTAGCCAGGGCCAAGAATTCCCGCCATCCTCGGCTTCAAAATCAAGCCAAGAGTCCAGAAAGAGAATTCTTAAAAAAAAAAAAAAAAAAGCCTTCACTACTCTCAATCTGTTAGATCTCTTATATTTTGCAGGAATTGAGCTTCCCCATCATGAGGCAGGCCTGTGAAGAACTTCCTGTAGTAAGAAACTGAGATCTCTGAACAATAACATAAATACTTCTGGGAACAGACACCTCCTTTCCGCATAATAAAAAGAAAAGAAAGAAGCCTCATGAGAGACCTCAAGCCAGAGGCATTCAAGTAAGCTTTGACTAGATTCCTGACCCATAGAAAATGAGATATTAAGTATTTGTTATTTTAATCTGTTATATTTTTGGTAATATGTTATCCACCAATAGCAAACAATACAGGCACACAAGAAATAAAAGTTGGAAGCTTTTCTGTTCTTCAGTTCAGTTGCTCGGTTGTGTCTGACTCTTTGCAACCCCATGGACTGCAGCACACCAGGCTTCCCTGTCCATCACCAACTCCTGGAGCTTGCTCAAACACATGTCCATCGAGTTGGTGATGCCATCCAACCATCTTATTCTTTGTTGTCCCCTTCTCCTCCTGCCTTCAATCTTTCCCAGCATCAGGGTCTTTTCCAAGAAGTCAGTTCTTCGCTTCAGGTGGCCAAAATGCTGGAGCTTCAGCAACAGTCCTTCCAATGAATATTCAGGACTGATTTCCTTTAGGATTGACAGGTTCTTAACTTTCTGTTCTTAATTTTAAATTTAAAAGGCGGAAAAAGTGGTGGGGGTGGAGTCTAGTGAGAGCTAGGTCCAGAGAACATGGATGCTTGACTGGAGCTAGAAGTTTAAAGAGACCCAGCATTGCCAGAACCTCAGTAGAAAGAAGTGGCCTTTATTCCCTCCTGCCTTCCAATCTCCTACCAGTGCCACCCACTGGTGGCAACAGAGTTGAAATGATACAGAGCTGAGGAATAGAGCAAGGAAAACAAAGGCAGAGGATGGATGTGGATGGAGAAGAGCCAGTACCGGCATCATATGTACAATACACTGGAACATAACTACCTTCTCAGATTGAGAAAATAGAGCTATCTTATTGCAGAAAGTGAAGTGAAGTGAAGTCACTCAGTCATGTCTGACTCTTTGAGACCCTGTGGACTGTAGCCTACCAGGCTCTTCTGTCCATGGTATTTTCCAGGGAAGAGTAATGGAGTGGGTTGCCATGTCCTTCTCCAGGAGATCTTCCCAACCCAGGGATCAAACCTAGGTCTCCCGCATTGTAGGCAGACGCTTTACCATCTGAGCCACCAGGGAACAGGAAGAAAAAATTAGCATATTATAAAACTTCTTATTAAAGCATTTTTCCTCATACTTTCTAACATTTATTGGTTTTTGTTATTAAAAGATTAAGTATAAAATTTAAAAAAAAGATTTTCCTTGAAAAATCTCTACCTCTAAACCTATATAACATAATAGGAAATGTTCAGAAATTAAAATTTGTTGTGAAAAAAAAAAGAAACTTTTAAAAGAATACTCTGGAGCATGACAAGTGGGAAAGTCTTGAATTGCCTCAGAGACAAAGCTTCCTTTGAATTTCAGAGATTTGTAAAATTTCTCATGTAGCAACAGGAAGCTTGGGATTTTTGCTAAATTTTCAAAACAGTCATTGCTGTGTTTGCAAAAATTTGTGATACTAACCTGAAATGATGTGAGTACTCAAACAAAAAAGTTTCACAAACAAAAATAATGCTTTTTATTCTTTGTAGGATTACTTCTAATAGGAGAAAATGAGAAGAAACTTAAAAATCAAACAGTAATATTTCGAAATGAATTTTGGCTAAAGAAAGCATATTACAATCAGGAGTGTATGATCCAACAAAGTATATTCAGTACAATGGTGTAGGCTTAGGCCTGAATGCAGTGGGCTATGAATGCCATGGGAGTTAAAGATGAATATTGAACAAACGACTGTGACTCTTTTATAGATCCTGGTCTCTACACAAGAAGAAAGATCATGGAGGACTTAAATGGGAAAGTAAGCATTTTTGGTTTTTGGAAAAGAATGTTAAAGGTTTTTAATATAATGGTAAAGAGAGAGTAATAGGTAAAAAAGAAGTGGAAAACTGGATTGGAAAGACACCCACACGGGTATAGAAGGAAAGGGTTAAGAGAAAAACAGACGATGTCTGGGAAAGGAGGAAAGGAGACAGAAGTGCAGTTCAGCCCCTGCAGATTTCTTCTGTAGCAATTCTGAATGAACATCTTAGACCTCAAAGTGGAGAAAGAAAGCATCTGGATAGATTAAACTTTCATGCTGAATTCATGAAACAGAAGGACAAAGGGCCAAGGAGTGGAGAATAATAATTAGAAAGACAGGCAATGAGATGATGGATTGTGTAATATGTAAATGCAAAGTATAAAAGAACTGGAAAGTTAAGCAAGTATGATACATGATGGATTGAACAGGAATTTAAATTGCAGCATAATCTGTTCTGAGAGATTATAAGGATTAGGTTGTTGAACATGTACTAACATGTACTAATCTGATGGATGATATTTAGAGAAACAGATTATCAGTGGAGTGAAGGAGTTCAAATAAGTGAAAACTACAGTGTTGTGTGGACACAGCATTCCTTGGATAATGACAAAGCTTAAGGCAGAAAGGAAGATGGGATAAGTTACCAGACTTCAAAAGTGAGGAAACATTGACCAGAATGTTGGTAGATGAGCATAACAAGAATAAATATAGAATGGTGTTGCCAGATGGTGCTGTCAGAGTCGGACACAACTGAGTGACTTCACTTTCATTTTCATGCATTGGAGAAGGAAGTGGAAACCCACTCCAGTGTTCTTGCCTGGAGAATCCCAGGGACAGTGGAGCCTGGTGGACTTTCACCTATGTGGTCGCACAGAGTCAGACACAACTAAGATGATTTAATAGCAGCAGCTGTCAGAGTAGTAGTTGTTCTACATTTATTCAGTTAGACAGTTTTTTATTGAGCTCCATGCTGCAGTTTGTGCGGTCACAAAGTATCAGACACGACTTATCAACTGAACAACAATGATAAGGATGGGCTTCCCAGGCGGCTCAGTGGTAAAGAATCCACCTGCCAATGCAGGAGATGTGGGTTTGATCCCTAGATTGGGAAGATTCCCTGAAGGAAGGCATGGCAACCCACTCCAGTATTCTTTCCTGAAGAATCCCATGGACAGAGGAGCCTGGTGGGCTACAGTCCAATGGGTCACAAAAAGTCAGACACAACTGAGCACACACCCATGATATGCATAAACATTGGGGATCCAATCTGTGTAAGATATTCACTAGACACTTAAGATGTTAAGCAACTAGTAACCAGGATATATTTTAGGAAGAGCTTATACTGCACAAATATAGAGACAAAATTATTTGAAGGACAATTTTTTTTTAAAGGAAAGAAACACATGCATGCAAGGGAATTCCCTGGTGCTCTAGTGGTTAGGACTCCACCAAGGGCCCAGGTCCAATCTCTTGTTGGGGAACTATTAAATTGGTGCAAAAGTAATTATGATTTTGCATTGGTGAAATTTGTCATTTGATATTGGAATACATTCTTAAATGTGGTTGTGCTATACATCATTTTAAGGCACATTTCTTGCTTTATGTTTTTTTTTGCAAGTGACTTAATATTTGCTGCATATTTTATATTTATTTTAGACTAGGGAATCGGTGTTAGACAAAAAGCAAATTTGAGCGATTTTCTTACTGGTCCAAAATGGGTGGTAAAGCAATTGAGACAACTTACAATATCAACAAAGCATTTGGCCTAGGAACTGCTGGTTCAAGAAGTTTTAAAAAGGAGACAAGAGCCTTGAAGATTAGAAGCACAGTAGCCAGCTATCAGAAGTTGACAACAACCAATTAAGAACCATCATCAAAGCTGATCCTCTTACAACTACATGAGAACTTGCCAAAGAACTCAACACTGACCATTCTACAGTTGTTTGGATTTGAAGAAAATTGGAAAGGTGAAAAAAGCTCAATAAGTAGGTGCTCCAAGAGCTGACAAAAACCTAAAAAAATTGCTATTTTTGAAGTGTCATCTTCTCTTATTTTACACAAAAACAATGAGCCATTTCTCGATCGGTTTGTGATGTGCAATGAAAAGTGGACTTTATATGATAACTGGTGATGATAAACTCAGTGGTTGGGCCAAGTAGCTCCAAAGCACTTCTCAAAGTCAAACTTGCATGAAAAAAACATTCATGATTACTGTTTTGTGGTCTGCTGCTGGTCTGACGCACTATAGCCTTCTACATCCCTGCCAAATCATTACATCTGAGAAGTATGATCAGAAAATTGATGAGAGGCACCGAGAACTTTGATGCTTGCAGCTGGCATTGAGCAACAGAAAGGCCCACTTCTTCTCCATGACAATGCTGGACCACACATTGCACAGCCAATGCTTCAGAAGTTAAATGAATTGGGCTACAAAGTTTTGCCTCTTCCTCTGTATTCACCTAACTTCTTGCCAACTGACTACCACTTTTTCAAGCATCTTGACAACTTCTTGCAGGGAAAATGCTTCCACAACCAACCAGCAGGAGGCAGAAAATGCTTTCAAAGAGTTTGTCAAATCCCGAAGTACAGAATTTTACACTTCAGGAATAAACAAACTTATTTCTCATTAGCAAAAATATATTGATTTTAACAGTTCCTATTTTTATTCATAAGGACGTGTTTAAGCCTAGTTATAATGATTTCAATTTCACAGTCCAAAACCGCAATTACATTTGCACCAACCTAATGCGCTCCTGTAAGCCACATGGCTTAAAAAAAAAAAAAAAAAAGACAGAAAAAAGAAAGAAACACATGCTAAGACAACTGATATCAGTAATGTTCTTAGGAAGCAGATTCTAAGAATGGAGATATAGACTTTGGCCACTCCCAACTGGCGGGCAAATCACTCGTTGTAGATTGCATGTTAATATTCCCTGGAATGTTGAAGTAGTTATTCATATGTGGTCAACTTAGAGGAGGTCCAAGTGAAAGGGAATGTATTGGCTTATGCAATCTCTCTGGCTTTTAAGAAAAAAGGGAGAAACTGTAATAAGATTTGTGAAATGTGGTGTTCATTGTTCAGGACGGGTGACACTTTGGAAAGAAAAAAATAGCATTCTGTTCAATCAATCAAGTTCTGTACAATCAATCACCAAATGAAAGCACAATATAAGTTAGATGGCTCCTTTTCTGTTAGTTGCTCAATCATGTCTGACTCTTTGTGACCCCATGGGCTGTAGCCCAGCAGGCTGTTCTGTACATGGAATTCTCCAGGCAAGAATACTGGAGTGGGCTCCCATGCCCCTCTCCTTAGCAGTGTGTAAAGAGACTCATCTGCTACCACAGGTCTGACAGAGCTAAAGATCAGACTCAGGACTTAATTGCTCCAATCACCACAATTTCAGAAAAAAATGTTGAATGGATTCTTATGCTGGGAAAGTGGCCTGTGCCCAAGTCAAAGCTCTAAAATGTAAAGGGTTGGAAGCTGGAATATGGAATAGTGATACTTGTGTAAATGAATTTGAGAACCTCTAACCTACAGAATTTCTTCAGTCCTCAGCCTATAGAATTGGTTCATAGTGTCATTAAAGAAGAACTTCCTTGCTTGCCTTTTTACCATGCAGAGGACCTTTATACTGTGCAGAGGACCATAGTGTTATGTGCTCTCTTTGAACACATATCCCTGTGTCCACAAAACCAATATCTATATTCAAATCTGTGCATGGACCCTAGAACTAATAAGTAAGCATAAGAAAGTTGCAGAATACAAGGTAATTTCCAAACTAGGTACACCATTTTACATCTCCACCAGCAATGCAAGGCATTTTTAGTTTTTCCACATCCATGCTAACACTTGTCATTATTCATTTTTCCCCTTAATGTTTGTTTTATATTGGAGTATAACTGATTAGCAATGTTGTGTTAGTTTCAGATGTACAACAAAATGATTCAGTTATACATATACATGAATCTATACCTTTTCAAATTCTTTTCCCATTTAGGTTATTAAAGAGTATTGAGCAGAGGTCCCCACCCTATATACAGTAGGTCCTTGTTAGTTATCTATTTTAAGTACAGTATTGTATACATGTCTTTCCAAACTCCCAATCTATTTCTCCCCCTACCCTTTCATCTTAGTAACCATAAGTTCATTCTCTAAGTTTGTTTCTATCTTGTAAATAAGTTCATTTTTATTGCTAATTTTTAGATACCACATTTAAGCAATATCATATGATGTTTGTCTTTCTCTTTCTGACTTACATCCCTTAGTATGATAATTTCCAGGTCCATCCACACTCTCTGACATAAATCATAGCAATATCTTTTTCAATCCATCTCCAAGAGTAATGGAAATAAAAACAAAAGTAAACAAATGGGACCAAAGTAAACTCAAAAGCTTTTGCACAGAAAAGGAAACCAAAAACAAGTGAAAAGACACCCCAAAGAATGGGAGAAAATATTTGCAAATGATGTGACCGACAAAGGATTAGTCTCCAAATTTTACAAATAGCTCATACATCTCAACACCACAAAAACAAACAACCTAATAAAGAAAAAGAAGTGGGAATATCTAAATAGACATTTCTCCAAAGAAGACATACAGATGGCCAAGAGGCACATGAAAAGATGTTCATTGAAATATAAGTCAAAACTATAATGATATAGCACCTCACACCAGTCAGAATGGTCATCATCCAAAAATCTACAAACAATAAATGCTGGAGAGGGTATGTAGAAAGGGAACTCTCCTACACTGTTGGTGGGAATGTAAATTGGTACAACCACTATAGAGAACCACTATATAGTGTGGAGAGTCCTTAAAAAACTAGAAACAGAACTACCATATGACCTAGGAATTCCACTTCTGGGCATATATCCAGAGGAAATCATAATTCAAAAAGATGCATGCACTGTAAGGTTCATTACAATATTGTTTGCAATAGTCAAGACACAGAAGCAACCTAAATGTACATTAACAGAAGAATAAAAAAGACACTGTACATATATACAATGGAATATTACTCAGCCATTAAAAAGAATGGAATAACATAGTTTTTATAAAATTACTTCCACGTAGTGGGTGTGAAGAGGATTTCATTGTGGTTTTGATTTGCATTGCTCTAAAGACTAGTGATGTTGAGCATCTTTGATATGCTCATCGGCCATTTGTATATCTTCACTGGATAAGTATTCAAGTCTTTTCCCCTTTTATGTGTTACAGGCATGTCTCATTTTATTGTGCTTTGTAGATATAGTGGGCTTTTTTTTTTTACAAGTTGAAGGTTTCTGGCAATCCAGAATTGTTGAATGATAGCATTTTTCTAGAAATAACATATTATTTAAATAAAGATATGTACATTTTTTCAACATAATGCTACTGCATACTTCATAGACTACACTATAGTATAAACATATGGTATATGGAGTAAGGAAATATACCCATCTGAATGCAGAGTAGTAAAGAATAGCAAGGAGAGATAAGAAAGCCTTTCTCAGTGAACAATCCAAAGAAATAGGATGGGAAAGACTAGAGATCTCTTCAAGAAAATCAGAGATACCAAGGGAACACTTCATGCAACGATGGGCACAATAAAGGACAGAAATGGTATGGACCTAACAGTAGCAGAAGATATCAAGAAGAGGTGGCAAGAATATGCAAAACAACTATACCAAAAAAAGATCTTCATGACCCAGATAACCACAATGGTGTGATCACTCACCTAGAGCCAAACATCTTAGACAGTGAAATCAAGCATCGCTATGAACAAAGTTAGTGGAGGTGATGGAATTCCAGCTGAGCTATTTCAAATCCTAAAAGATGATGCTATGAAAGTGCTGCACTCAGTATGCCAGCAAATTTGGAAAACTCAGCAGTGGCCACAGGACTGGAAAAGGTCAGCTTTCATTCCAGTACCAAAGAAAGGCAATGCCAAAGAATGTTCAAACTACTGCAAAATTGCACTCGTTTCACAAGCTAGCAAAGTAATGCTCAAACTCTCCATGCCACACTTCAACTGTACATGAATCGAGAACTTCCAAAAGTTCAAGTTGAAGTTAGAAAAGACAGAGGAACCAGAGACCCAATTGCCAACATCTGTTGGATCATATAAAAATCAAGAGCATTCCAGAAAAACATGTACTTCTGCCTCATTGGCTATGCCAAAGCCTTTGACTGTGTGGATCACAATAAACTGTGGAAAATTCTGAAAGAGATGGGAATGTTAGACCACCTTACTAGATTCCTGAGAAACATGTATGCAGGTCAAGAAGCAACAGTTAGAACTGGGCATGGAACAATAGACTGGTTCCAAATAGGGAAAGGAGTACGTCAAGGCTGTATATTGTCACCCTGCTTATTTAACTTATATGCTGAGTACATCATGCAAAATGCTTGGTTGGATGAAGCACAAGCTGGAATCAAGTTTGCAAGGAGAACTATGAATAACTTCAGATATGCAGATGACACCACCCTTATGACAGAAAGTGAAGAGGAACTAAAAAGCCTCTTGATGAAAGTGAAATAGGAGAGTGAAAATGCTGGCTTCAAACTCAACATTCAGAAAACTAAGATCATGGCATCTGGTCCCATCACTTCATGGCAAATAGATGAGTACAATGGAAACAGTGACAGGCTTTATTTTCTTGGGCTACAAAATCGCTGTAGATGGTGACTGCAGCCATGAAATTAAAAGACACTTGCTCCTTGGAAGTAAAGCTATGACCAACCTAGACAGCATATTAAAAAGCAGAGACATCACTTTGCCGACAAAGGTTTGTATAGTCAAAGCTATGGTTTTTACTGCAGTCATGTACAGATGTGAAAGTTGGACCATAAAAAAATGCTGAGTGCTTGTTCATTGCAGCACTATTTACAATAACTAGAGTGTGAAAGCAACCGAGATGTCCATCGACAGATGAATGGATAAAGAAGTTTTGATTCATATACATAATGAAATGTTACTCAGCCATAAAAAGGAACACATTTGAGTCAGTTCTAATGAGGTGGATGAACCTAGAACCTATTATACAGAGTGAAGTAAGTTAGAAATAGAAAGATAAGTATCGTATACTAATGCATATATACAGAATCTAGAAAAATAGTATTGAAGAATTTATTTTCAGAGCAGCAATGGAGAAACAGACATAGAGAGAATAGACTTATGGACATAAGGAGAGGGGAGGAGAGGGTGAGATGTATGGAGAGAGTAACATAGAAACTTACATTGCCATGTGTAAAATAGATAGCCAACGGGAATTTGCTGTATGTCTCAGGAAACTCAAACAGGGGCTCTGTATCAACCTAGATGGGTAGGATGCGGTGGGAGATGGGAGGGAGGATCGAAAGGGAGGGAATAAATGTATACCTATGTCTGTTTCATGTTGAGGTTGGACAAAAAAAAAAAAAAAAAAACACAAAATTCTTTAAAGCAATTATCCTTCAATTAAAAAATGAATATTTTTTTAAAGCTGCACACCAAAGAATTGATGCTTTTGAACTGTGGTGTTGAAGAATACTCTTGAGAGTCCCTTGGACTGCACGGAGATCAAACCAGTCCATCCTAAAGGAAATCAGTCCTGAATATTCATTGGAAGGACTGACACTGAAGCTGAAGCTCCAATACTTTGGCCACCTGATAGGAAGAGCCGACTCATTGGAAAAGACCCTGATGTTGGGAAAGATTGAAGGCAGGAGGAGAAGGGGATGACAGAGGATGAGATGGTTGGATGGCATCACTTACTCAAAGGACATGAGTTTGAGTAAGCTATGGGAGATGGTGATGGATAGGGAAGCCTGGTGTGCTGCAGTCCATAGGGTCACAGAGTCGGACATGACTGAGCTACTGAACTCACTGACCAACCCTCCCTCATCCCCTGCTCTGCTCTCTATGATGAACTGGCTGACACCCGCAGCCTGTAATTTGTAAACTCACTAACATTTTGTTGCCATCTTGGTTCAGCCAACTGATGGCACCAGCAGGAGATTACAATGCAGATGAATGAAGCAGCTAGAGTTTTTCTCCTTTTCCCTCTAGATCAGGTGGCTCTCATTCCATGGCTACATTTTCTCCATGGCTTCAACTCCCCTAAGACTGGCTCACCATGCCTCCAGATCCTATTGAAGGCAACAATTAGACTCCAATAATACTACCATCTTTCTTTTTCCTCTCAGGCTAAAGGTGGGAGTGACTTCCTCAAGTTGCTAATTGTTGGGTTCCCCACTTCTCCGTTGTTCAGCTTTTCTATATGTTGTGAACCTGATCCCCTACATTAAATTCCCTGTGTTGTATATTTACTGTAGTTTCTATTTGCCTGGATAATCCCTGACTTTAACATGTGTGACCAATCATAGTGACACATTTTCTAGCATTAAACTTATTCACCTTCATGGGATAAACCCAACTCAGTCACTGATAGTCAAATATGTTTGTGTCTGTTACAATTAATAACCCAAAACCAAACACCCCTGGCTCATGAAACCTCCTCTTAATATTCTCTTTTGTCCTCTTCAAATCCTACGCAAAAATGTTTTTACACACTTTAGTGTGTGTATATATACACATACATATATAGATTATAATAGCATAAGTAATAATGATATATTCAACTTGCAAAATATTTAAGCAGTACATATGAAGCTATATAATACTATCTGTATGATACAGCTCTAGTGATACTCAGTGAGAAATGTATAGTTTTCAATAGATTTCTTAGAAAATATATTTTTTTTTTTATGCATGAGACTGGATGCTTGGGGCTGGTGTGCTGGGACAACCCAGAGAGATGGTACGGGGAGAGAGGAGGGAGGGGGTTTCAGGATGGGGAACACGTGTATACCTGTGGCAGATTCATGTTGAGGTATGGCAAAACCAATACAATATTGTAAAGTAATTAACCTCCAATTAAAATAAATAAATTTATATTGAAAAAAGAAAACAAGAAATATTTAGAACAGATAAATACCTAAAGAATGTACAGAGTTAATAGCATATTCAACCTAAAGAAATAGAAACCAGGAAGTAAGGAAGATAAATGCAGAAAAAAATGAAATAGAAACAGCAGAACCAATTAACATAAGATACTTATAAGGTGATCATATTTGCAAATATGGTTACTAAAAAAAGATCAGGAACAAAAGCATGAAATAGACTGTACAAAATTTAGATGAAGAGATTTTAATACAAGGGAACACAAGTTCCCTCAGGATAACCACATGGTGGACAAAGAAATGTTATCACATATAGAGGTATTTCAGCTAGTAGAGTAAGAAAGAATGAGAATGAACATTCTGTGACCCCTAAAGGATTGATATACGTGATAATCATGGACTGCTGACATCTTCACAAAGAAAGACCAGGCATTACACACCTCCTAATGGAAGTATACCACACAACCTAGAGTTCTCTTCTGAAAGAAAGAAAAACTTTTCTAAGGCATACCCACAAAAAGGGAGAGGGGGAGTTATGCAACTCATTTTTCCCAGCCAGCTCTCCTTGTTTCAAAAACCAAATGAGGACATTGCCTTCCATCCCCATGAAAAGAATAATTGAGCAAAGCTCATTCACATAGTAGTAAATAGCATAAAATAGCATAGTCAACAAAGTAGTGAATTCAATGAGCAAATGGGCTGTGCCCAAGAAATGAAAATATGATTTAACATTAGAAAATATTTTCAGTTGTAGGTCCATACAGTAACAAATCAGAAGAGAAAAAAAAAAAAAGATTGTGCCAATGGGTATAGAAAAAGCCTCTGAGAGAAACTCAACATGAGTTAATGGTACAAACTTCTAGCAAACTTAGAAAGAACTTGCTTTTCCTAAATTCTACACCAAACATAGTCAGGTGTGAAATGTTCGAAGTATTTTCATTCAAGTCTTGAAAAAGACATATATTCTCACATCTACTGATCAAAATTTCACTGGAATACAAAGCCAGAGATACAGATACCAAAATGAATAACATATATAAATATTGAACAGAAAGATATGTATTTGTAACTATACCATCATCTGCCTAGAAAATTAAAAGGAATCACTGTGTAGAATATCCAAATAAATAAAAAAACTTCAGAAAGAACATGTATGGGAGGTCAGTCAATACAATTAACTCAAGAGCCTTGGCACACAAAGGCCATAATTAATTACCACATATAATAGACAAAATCCCATTCACAAATTAGCACATGTAACAACAATAAAATCCAGAATCCATCTAAGAGGAATTAACAAATCACACACAAAAAATGTATATGATATTTTTAAGAAGGCAAACATAAAACTTTCCTGATTAAGATTTTTTTTAAGTCCCCCCAAAATTGAAATACGCCATGTTCACTGATGTGAAACAAAATACGGTAAAGATGTCAATTCTCCTTGAGTTACTTACAGATTTAGTGACTTTTGTTGCTAAAATGCAAGTCAAGTTTGGACTGCTGTCCTCCACTCCCGAAATCAAACCTGGAAAACCACAGAAGGGAGAATGAAAGAAAATGAAAAATGTTGTATTAGTCTCCTAAGATTGCTGTATTAAACTACCATGAACTGGCTGTCTTAAGCAACAGAAATTTATTCTCTTACAGTTCTGAA